>NC_058407.1:139296941-139303696 GCF_002201575.2 Neomonachus schauinslandi
CGCCCGGCCCTGCCCACCCTCCCCGGGCCGGGCCCCGCGGACCGAGAGCCGGGCGGGGGGCGCCCGGGGCCGGGGCCCACCTCCGCGCCGCCGGACGCCCACCCCGGGGGCAGGGCCGGCGCCCCCGACCCTCCAAGGTCTGCGGCGGGCCCAGGGCGAAGCGTCGGAAAGAGCTGTTCCTGTGTCACTCTTTTCTCGGGGCACTTTCCGGCTCTGCGGGGTAGGAAATCCTCTTCTGGACTCGAAATTGCAACAGATTCTCTGATAACGTTCTGTCCTTGAAGACCTGCAACTGCTTTCCTCTCGGCTCTCTGATTGCCCCAGGATGACACGCCCGCCCACCTGACGCTTAGGTATCTATGTGCCCAGCCTCGGAGCCCTTGGCGTGGCTGCTGTGCCAGGCGGCAGCCGTCCTCCAGGCCTTGCCGGCAGAAGGAAGCATTTCCGCAGGGCCCCGGGCACTGTGCTTTCCGAGCCTTGAGTAAGCACAGCTGGAGGTCAGGGATAGGCTGCACCCGGTCACGGTTTTCTTTGGGCAGGGGTGCTGGTGGCCTGGCTACAGGTTTTCATTGATGACCTCACTCCGTACAGGAACAGACGCTTTGGGGCTCCTGGATTGCCACTGACATTAAAGGCCAAAGGTTGTCTAAGAGCCACCTGGGCTATGGGGAGGCACAAGTAGACTGTTAAGATAGCGGTGTGCGCGGGAGGCACAGGCCTGGTGGCCAGTGTGGCTGTGGTTGTGATGCTGGTGTTTCGATGTTTCCCCAGTTTTTTATTCCTAGTCAGGAGTCCGTCTGCTTTTCTGGGGCCAATAGGGGCACTTGAAGGTGGTTTTCATTATTTTGATGTATGTTTGCTCAGGTGTCAGCGGGGCAATCGCAAAAAAACAACCCCCCCCAAAACAAACAAACAAAAAACCCTATTGTTCCACAGATGTAGCTGTTCCCTCCGCTTGAGGGTGAGGGCTCATAGCAGACACCTGTAACTGTTTGCTTAATAGTCTTGGAGACAAGCTTGCAGGTTCTATTCATTTGAAGGGATACAGGCTCTGAGAAGCAAACCCAGATAAGAAGAGATCAAGAAATCTCAGAAAGGTTTCGCAGTTAGCCCTAGCCAGTGGTGCAAGCCCCACATGCACTTCTTTTGTTCTGAAGATTGGTCCTCAAGTAATCTTCTCAGCCCTCAGATAAAGCCTTTACGTGAAGCGCTTATTGGGTAGCAAGTGCTCTGTTAGAAGCTTGTCTCTCCCTGCGAGCAGGGCGAGAGCCACGTCACATTCATCTTTGCTCCCCTATTGTCTGGCATGGAGTGGGCAGGTGGTTCTCTCTGAATGGCTGTTGAAATGAACCAAGGTGCTAAAGCTAGTGCGGTAGTTTTCATCTGGGTTAAGGGTGACCTTCGGCGAACGTAGGCGTCATCTGGACAGGCTTTTCATAACAGTAATAAAATTCACCTCCTGAGTCTCCAAGTTCACCTGCAGGTGGGCCTCAGCACACCTGCCAACACTGTCCAGCAGGCCAAGTGACCTTGGGTACACCGTGTTGCTCCTAATTCCAGTTACGATCTGAGCCAACTCAGAAAACATATTTAAGTGTTTGCTTTTAGATGGTTTCTGGTTTAAAGTACATAAGAACAATGAAGCAGGTTATAAAAAAGCACTTAACGTTTACCCTGTTCAATGTTTTACCTGTTGAAGCATACCTTTCCTGTTATGACAACTCTGTCCATGGAAGAAAGAAGCCCTTTTCAACTCAAAGCAGCAATTTCAGTGGCTGTTACGAGTGTCACTTTCCAAAGGGAGATAATATCAAAGGGGGAAAAAAAAAACTCAGGCATTTTATTAAGAATCCACTTGAATTCTTTATTCAGTGGTTTTCATTATGCTTTCAACACAAAGTTATCGAAATCCTACTTCCCTTCGCACAAGGAGGCCCCATGCTGTTCTGTGGCCGCAAAGCTGTGGGAGCCTCTGTGCTGGAGGTTACGGTGCAGGGAGGAGGTGAGCCGCTGCGTGCCTGCAGACGTGGACAGAGTTTGCTGGGGAGAGAGGGCAGTAGCCTCCGGCTGGCTTTCAGTAGGGATTCCTAAGAAGGACTTGAGCTAAATTTTGAAGAAGGAATAGATGTGGCGAGATCGTGTGAGGGAAAGAGACTTCCAGGCAAAGGGACGGTGCATGTTATGTTTGCAGGGAGAAGGGCACGGCTACCTCGCACCCTGCTGGTTGCAGGAAGGGCCTTGGGAAACTCCGGTGGTCAGGGAAGGCGAGGCTGGTGGCAGATTGGGAAGAGGGTTTGAGTTCCAGGCTCAGGTTTGAACTTTACCTGGGAAGCCCCCAAGGGACCTCGGGTTTGTGAGTGACTGACCAGATCGCCTTCTCCATGGGTGAGGGGGCAGCGGTAGCCGTGTTGGGTGGTGGAGGCCTGCGCTGAGTTGGAAGCCATTAAGGGGCCACAGAAGCCTCCCTGGCCAGACGTAGGCCCAGCACAGAAGAAGGGTGCTGGGGGACAGGTGGCTGCAGGGAGGGGAAGGGCCAGGGAGAACGGAGGCATAGGGAACGCTCCAAGAGCAGGTGACAGCAGTTGGCAGCGCCATGCCACGCACACGGGATGCCGGAAGGAAGCTGGCTTGGGGGCAGGTGACGACTTTCAGTGTGGAGATGCTAAGCTGGAGGTCAGTAAGGCTTCCCAATGGTGGGTGGATGTACATTAGTCTCGAGCCAAGGAGAACGTCCTCGGCTCGAGAACGTGTGTGGGACTCCTTCTGGTCGTGCTGAAGCCACAGGGACTGGGGTGGGCCTCCCCAGGGGAGCGTATGGAGTAAGCAAGAGAAGCCTGGAGGCACCTGATATTTTATGTCCATACAACAGAGGATGGGTGAGGTAAAGGAAGTCTGATTCATAAGCCCTTGCCTTTGGGGCCTGGGGGCAGGATCATGGGCTTCTTCGTTCTCACAGGGCCCGAGTTTGTTGGTTATAGTAAACAGCTAAATGTAAGATTCTAAAGGTGCAAAATCAGATGATTGATGCCAGGGGCCTTCCTGTCTCATGGCTTTATGTGCCTTTTGGGAAACCCAGATTGTCACTCATCTCAAAGGATCCAGTTTCCCTCTAGACCAAGGGTTGGTCCCCTCAGAGCATTCTTATAGTTAGATCTCTGAAAAAAGTGTTTTCCAGACCCAGAGACCGATTCAAAGTTGTGGAATTTTTGAGGTCCCCTTGCTGTACTTCTAGGACCCCAATCTCTGTGTGGTACATCAGCATTAGCGGTAAGCAGAACTTTGGAAAGACTCTCGATGCTGAGGAGCAAGTGTGTGGTGCCCTCCCGTCTTCCTCCCACACCTGGGGGCTGAGGGAGAGAGGGTGGGGAAAGGCCCATGTTGCAAAAGGAGCCTCTCTCTGCCCTCAGGTGGCACAGGGCCCCACAGGGCTGGTCTGGCCTTCAGATAAGTGCACAGTGGGCTGTTAGAAGTTATCTTTGCCTCTGAAGGAACATGCTCCTCACTTAGGGCACCCAAGACAAGATCTCATTCTGTCCTGTGGCGGTTATGTCCCCCCCCCCACCTGGCTGTGTGACCTTATCAGTCTCCCTTGGGTATTGCACAAGGACCTGTTGGCAGGGGTCACATGTGAACAGTCCTGGTTTCTCCCTCCAGCCTACCCAAGCTCCTCTCTCCTTTTACAGGTGATTGAGACATGGCCTGGCCTGTTTTCGATAATCTGAAACTGTGTCTGCCTAATTGTTACACAATTTTAATTGGGTACCGCACACAGTGAGGGGTGTTGCTTACTGATGGGCGATTCTGTTACCAATAAAAGTTACTGTGTAGTATTCTAAATGTAGCTCCTTACCTGCTTCCACTGAAAGCTTCTCTCTGCATTCTGTCCCTTCAGCATTTCCTTGTATCATTTTGCAGGGGGTCTCGATCTTCAGTAATTTCTTTTCCAGCAAAGATAGTGCTAGCCTTCAAATCTTGGTAAAGCTACTGGCCTTAGAAAGATCCAAGTGTATGCATTAATTCCTCCTGCCTCAAACATCCTTCCCTGCCCTTTGGGGCTGTCCCTCCCCACCGCCCAGCACAGGCCAGGCCTCGGTCTCATGCCCTTTGGCTTCCGGGAGCCTGTGTGGCTGGACTGTAGGACTGTTCTGTCGTCTGCGCCGTGGATGATGATCACTGGCCTGCCCTCTTAGAGACTGAAGGGCTCACCGCCCCGGGAGGCTGTGCCCTCTGTGGCCCTGTCCTGGGCCCATGCGGTCACTTCTGCTTCCTGGGCCAGGGCCTCCTCGTCCCTCAGGACCCAGCTGAGGCCCCCGACGCCCTGTGCTTTCCTCTCTCGCGCACCTGTGCCAGGGCCGGCACGGTCCGTCCATTCGTGCCCCGTAGGCAGCGGCTCATTGAGAGTTTGCGTCTCTGTATCCGGGACTTGGTACACAGGCGCCCAGGAAGTATTTTGAATGCCTATTAAAATGATTATACCAGCAAGACTCCCTCTCGCCCCAGCTTTGTTGTCAGGTCTAAAAATACTTGCTAAGAACCAGCTCTGTGCCCAGCCTTCTGAGGCACACCTGTGACAGGCACCTTGCTTGGAATTCAGACAGGTCAGAATTCCAATACTGCTGACAGGCGGGTTCTCTTCTGCTTCTCATTCTGTGCAGCAGGCTGATGGGTCACGTGCCCTGGGGGTGTTTTCCAGACCTGCAATTGGGAGGACCCTTTCTTGCTCAAAGATACAGATCCTGCATTAGAGCCCCATTCCAACCTTAGCCCCTGTCTGTGGGCAGACCAGGCCAGGCTGGGGCAAAGGTGTTTGAGGCGACAGAGGGACATAGGGAACTGTTTGGAGTGGCCAACAGGGACCTGTTTCAGGTCCTGTGCCCTAGGCTCAGGTGCCGTTGGTAAGACCTGCATTTTAATCTCTGCCTGGAGACAGGTAGACGGGCCAGCCAGCTGTGCTGTGATTAATGCCTTGTTAATGGTTACACCCCTTGTCCCTGGCACGCGCCCTCCATCGTGTGCCACCAGCAAAGGGCCAGTATCCAGTTCCCCAGAACTGGCTGCCTGGTAGTCACTGTGGAGTTGCCAGTTGCCATTAATATTTGAAAAATCCCTGTGTTCTGCTTCAGGGATGAGGCAGAGCACAGCCTGCCCTCCCGTTACGCAAAGATGCCTGCTGGGAAGGTCACATGTGTAGAACCAGTTGGCAAACGCTCCTGTTATTATTAAGAATTAAATTTGCCTCTTGGGCTAAAGTGGTTTGGGATTTTTCTGCGTCTCCATGTTTCTTTCTCTTGTTTCCTCCTTCCCGGGTGCACTGGGTATGGCGGGAGGCCCCTGGACTCAAAAATCATCATGTGGTAGAAGAGCTGGACTCATAAGCAGGTCATCGCAGCAGCGTGCCCACAGTTAAAACCGTTTTTGCACAAGGAGGGGTCGAGTGCAGTGAGGGCGCCCCCAGCCCTGCCTGGGAGGTCAGGAAAGGCAGGTGAAGGAGACTGGTGTCTCCTGCCTCGCCTCCTCCTCCACAGGGGTCATCCAGCACACCAGCACCAGGGGCCAGACCCTGAAGGGAGGGCGGGGCCAGGGAAGGGTTTCAGGTGCAGCACAGAGCTGTGTTGGTTGGTTGTGTGGAGTGTGCTGTGCTGGGGAGATGCTGAGGAAAGCAGCTGGAGGTATAGGGCCTGAGTTCACAAGAGGATCTCAGGCTGAGAAGAACGTGGACCCCTGTGAAAGCCGCATTTAAGAGACTCGTGGGAGGATGGGAGCAGGAGTGGCATGGCGGCTGAGGAGTCCGGAGGGCAGGAAGGAGGAGGCCTCCGCAGAGGAGAGCTGAGAGCAGCGGGGTCATGCATGCTTCAGGGACATAAGGGCCCAAGGGTATCCCTGCAAGGTGGGCACACCCCACTTTCTCCAGAAGCTTGACTGGCAAGGAAAGAAGAAGGAGCGACAGAGCCGGAGCAATGCATGGGGTCTTAAGGCAGAGCAGGAACACTAAGGATGCAGGAAAGCGGGGTGCCAGGAAGCTGAGATCCAGGCCCCGGGGGAGATGCAGACTGAGGGGCAGGTGGAGAGGAGGGGCAGAGTGGGAGGGCCACAGGTGGGTGTGGAGCTGTCAGCTGGTGTGCAGAATGCGAGAGGATGCTGGCCGGCGGCTCTGAGGGCCCTGACTAGGGCAGCACGAGTTTTCCCCTCTACAGCTGGTGTGCAGGCGCAGAGAAGTGCGCTGTCGGGCTGGCTTCCCCTGTGGGTGTGCCTGGTGGCTGAGATAAGAAGACAGGAGGGCTTGGCACGCAGGTCTAGGCTGAGTGGGCGAGGAAGTAAAGCCAAGAGGGGCTGCTGGGTAAGGGGAGATGGAGTCACGACGTGTGGGAGGAGGGGTGAGGACTGTGAAGAGCTCCTGGATGGGCTCATGAGAGAGTGTGTTGTTTGTGACACACCATCTCTGGCAGTTTCAGACCTGACTAGGATGTGGATGAAGGGATAGAGATATAAAGCTTCTAAAGTTGGGGAGCATCAAGCCAAGGCGGCCTCCTCTACCCTCTAATGCTCTGCAGCCTTTGAGCAGGGATGAGAGCAGGCAGGAAACAAGAACCCTGGGTGGGCAGAGTCCAGGGAGAGCCCAAACGGGGGAGACGAAGTCCTGGGAGAGCCGAGGTAGAGGGGGATAGGGTCCAGGGAGAACCTGGACAGAGGGGGACGGGGTCCAAGGAGAGCCCGGACAGAGGGGGATGGGGTCCTGGGAGAGCTTAGAGGGGGGC
>NC_058407.1:139303706-139306509 GCF_002201575.2 Neomonachus schauinslandi
AGAGGGGGGCAGGGTCCAGGGAGAGCTCAGATAGAGGGGGATGGGGTCTATGGAGAGCCCAGATAAAGGGGGATGTGTTCCAGGGAGAGCCCAGATAGAAGGAGACGGGTCCAGGGAGAGCCCAGATAGAGTGGGGCAGGGTCCAGGGAGAGCTCAGATAGAGGGGGATGGGGTCCAGGGGAGCCCCTGCTATCTGGCCAGAAGGACAAAGGGCATTTTTGGAGAGAGGATGAGGAAGTGGGTGCTGTGTGTCACACGGTCCAGAGCCAGAAGAGAGGTAGGAGTGGGGGAGGTGGGTGAAAGCAGGACAGCACAGTAAGGCAATGTGGGGGATCATTGACTGTGGTCACCCCAGTCAGTGACACCATCACCACCAGCCATCTGCAGAATTGGGGAGTCGTCCTACGTCCTACAGCCGAGGGTTCAGATGGGGAGATGAATATCCGCACCCACCCCCCAGGTTCCATACAATGACCTGCAGCTTTTCCCCATGGCCTCCAGCAGATTCCCAGGAGTGGAATGGGGCATTTTCCTGGCCTCCCCACAGACAGGTGGGAAGATTGGGCCTCGTGAGGAAGTCCGATTTGACTCAGACTTGAGAAGAAGGTTCCGGAGTAGTGGGAGAAGGTGGTCATCACCTGCCCCAGGCCTGCTCTCATGGCCTGGCCTATCCCTGCCCCTTCTGGTCCTGTAAGCCAGATGGTCTCAGGGATCTCTCCCGACCCTGCACCTCCTTCCACCTTCCTCCCCTGAAGCTGCACCTGCCATGTCTACCATTCCTGACTTGCTGGTGCCCTTTCAGGCTGCCCCTCCCACCCCCCACCGGCCCTGTCTCGTACCCAAATGCCCCGTGAGCTGAGCTCTCTCTTCCCACACGGGTTGTCTTCCCTGCCTGGCCCACTGCCCGGTGGCCTCAGCGCTCCAAGCATCTCCGAGTCAGGCAGCAAACATGTCTTTCTCGTGCACACACCCGAGGGAGGGCTGGAGCGGGGCTGTGTCATATCTACATGCCCATCTCTGGTGCCAAGTGGGTGTTGAGGGGCTCCTCATTCTGCTGTCCCCTGGCCTTTCTGTAGGCTCTGCTGTGAGAGAGACCGATGGCCTAGAGATTGACAAAGCTGTGAATTCCACCGCCTGAGAGGGGGAGCGGTCCTGTGTCCCATGGAAGTCTGCAGACCCAGAGCCAGGCATGCCCCTGCCCTCCTTCCCTGTCCCGTAGTCATGCCACACGCGCACATGCATGCACACACCCACGCACACCCACGCGTGCACATGCGCACAGGGCTGGGGCCGCCGCCGCTCTCCTCTCCATTGTTTGCTGGTCCTGCTCCCTGAACAGATGTAGGGTTGCTCAGGACACAGGGGAAATGCCGAGCCACGGCTGCTGACGCCGGCAGTACAGCCTCCCTGTCCTGTGCTCAGTGACTAAGGCCCAGCAGGCCCGGCTCTGGACCACGTGCGGTCAGTGCTGGGGGTGGGGGGAGGAATGCGGCGGGGGGGCAGCAGAATCCCTCTGCACGCGGCTGCTCTCCCTTTGGTGGCGTCCAGGGCTGGGTGTGCGCCCTCCGTGAGGCTGACTAGGTGGCCGAAGAGTCCAGGAGCCAGCGTTGGCGTCCGGACGGGGCCTTGCCTCCTGCCTGAGCTGCTCGGGCATTTGCCTGAGATCCGTCTGTGCCGTGACAGGCACCGCACACTCTCTCCGCCGCCCCCCCGCCCCAACATCACTCCCTCCGATCTGCTGACCCTGCCCCTGCCTTGGGCCAGATTCTCTGTCCCCTGCTTGGGGGTCTGCCCCCACCCCTGGGTCACCCTGTCTGGTGGAATCCACCCCTGGGCAGTCTGTTGGGTCCTCCCCGTCTTCTCCATCCTCCCCGGCTGGCCTTATCCCACCCTCCTCGAGCCTCCTCTCTGGACTCAGCCCTCCTTCCTGGGCCACCAGGGGGGTTTTCTCACCTGCCACCTTCTGCTTAGGCTCTCCTACTGCTGCCACTTGTGTGGGGCTGATGTCCAGTCAGCTGGCACACACAGCCATCGGCCCTGCCTGTCCCAGCTCTGGCCACTCAACACCGCCCACCTCAGCCTCCCCTCCTTGCCGGGCCCTCCTCTCTGTGCCCTGCCCCTGCGGCCGACTGCCCGTCTTTCTACACTCAGGGTCCCCACCATTGCCCCTTCTGCTGTGCTCTAGTGGAGTCGGCGCCTTGCCTTGCTAGCTGCTCATGGCACAGAGGAGGTACCTCAACAGAAGCCTGTCAAGTGAATAAAAGTTAGGGGCAAGGGGAGGCCCGGCCTGGAAGGGAGGCGCAGAGCCCAGTGTTGGTGGTTAAGATAGCATCACCCAGGGCGCCTGGGTGGCTCAGTCGTTAAGCGTCTGCCTTCGGCTCAGGTCATGATCCCAGGGTCCTGGGATCGAGTCCCACATCGGGCTCCCTGCTCGGCAGGAAGCCTCCTTCTCGCTCTCCCACTCCCCCTGCTTGTGTTCCTGCTCTCACTATCTTTCTCTCTGTCAAATAAATAAATAAAATCTTTAAAAAAAAAAAAAAAAGATGGCATCACCCAGGCTTCATGTGTGCGCCGGTGCTTGTCACAGGAAAGTGAGGTTTAGGGGCGCCTGGCTGGCTCAGTCGGTTAAGCGTCTGCCTTCGGCTCAGGTCATGATCCCAGGGTCCTGGGACCGAGTCCTGCATCGGGCTCCCTGCTCGGCAGGGAGTCTGCTTCTCCCTCTGCCCCTCCCCCTGCGTGTTGCGCTTGCTTGCACTCTCTCTCTCTCAAATAAATATACAATCTTTAAAAAAAAAGTGAGGTT
>NC_058407.1:139306519-139323408 GCF_002201575.2 Neomonachus schauinslandi
AAGCCAGCCCTGCACACGCTGAGGAGAGCACGTGGGTGGGGCTGACTGTCCAGGTGGTCTGTGCTGCCGAAGTGGGGGGGGGGGGGGGGAAACAGGGGGTGACGTGAGGACTGGGGGCTGACAGACTCGGGTGCTTCTCCCTGTGCGGGGGGGCTCGTGGGTCCTTTCTGTACTTGGTTTCCTCATCTATAAAGTGGAGCCAGTCCCCACGCCCTTGACTTGTCCTCAGGATCAGGGGAGGTAGGAATGTAAGGCAATGTCAGTTGGCGGCCAGCTGCTGTGGGCTCTTTGCTCCGCGGCCCCTGCGGTTTGGGGTGGGAGGGGTCCGGCTTGACCAGGTGCTGCCAGCTCCTTGTTCCTGGGCATCTCCTGCCCCACAAGGAGGTCTTGTCCGTCCCGCCGCATCTGCTCTTTCCTCTCACCCTGCTCCTGTCAGCAGGGGCACCGTGCACCTGACAGAGCAGAGCCAGCAGGTTTGGGGTTCTGGGGCTCCTGCACCCCGGCCAGTACCTTCTCTTGCTGTTGCCCTGAAGGACAGAGTTGGGGTTGATTTGAACTCCCATGGGGTGACCCAGCGGAAGTGTCTTCTCATAGGAACTCCCTCCCCAGAAGCAGCCGCCCTGGCCAGGGCCTGTGGGGAGGGCCCCCCCATGCATCGGAGCTCACCACAGCCTGGTGTAAACTTGCCTTTGGCCTTCCCCGGACAGTGTATGTGGCCAGAGGGCACAGCGGTCATCATGACGGGAAGGGGACCCGGACCGAGCTGTCGCCAGCATAGCAAAATAACATTTGGGGGAAATAGGAGTCATTCATTTCCACTTAAAGTTCTGTTTTTTGTTTTAGGGTTTATTTAGAGAGAGTGCACGTGGGAGGGGTAGAGGGGGAGAGAAACTCCAGCAGACTCCTCACTGAGCTTAGAGCCCGAAGCAGGGCTTGATCTCAAGACCCTGAGATCGTGACCTGAGCCGAAACCAAGAGTCCAACTGACTACACCACCCAGGGGCCCCTAGAGTTCTATTTTATTTTTGATCAAGAAAAACTTGCTTCCTGTCTGTAGGTAGCCTGAACCCTCAAAACAGACATGGCGTTTTTTGTTTTTTTTTTTTTTAAGATTTTATTTATTTATTTGACAGAGACACAGCGAGAGAGGGGACACAAGCAGGGGGAGTGGGAGAGGGAGAAGCAGGCTTCCCACAGAGCAGGGAGCCCGATGCGGGGCTTGATCCCAGGACCCTGGGATCATGACCTGAGCCGAAGGCAGACGCTTAACGGCTGAGCCACCCAGGCGTCCCCAGACATGGCGTTTGTGAGGGTCACTGGAAGGGGCTTACAGGGGTAGGGGAAGCAGGTCTGTCAAAGACGCCCTTTGCAGGGACTGTCCCTGAAGAGTGAGCCGGGGACTTGGGTGGGCCCATGGGAGAACCTCCCCCACCAGAAGGGGCCATACTCGGGCCCCACTGCAGGACCGATCAAGTGATGTCCAACTGGGTCCCTGTCCCTCCCCAGATGTCCCTGAGCCTGTACCAGGCCAAGGGATCCCATACCAGGCCAGGGGATCCCATACCAGGCCAGGGGATCCTGTACAGGCCAGGGGATCCTGTGGAGCAGTAACAAGAGGCCCTAGGGACATCTGAGCTGCCGTGTGGGCCAGGCTAGGCTGAGTGTTTTCTATAAACAGTCCTCGTTAATCCTCATAACAATTGGCTTTTAAGTACGTTTGTGGGATCACATCCCTTCCCTGCTTCCGGCTGTACCAAGAAGAAAATCCAGACTCCTCCCCGTGCGCAATCTGGCCCCTGGATGTCTCTGCTGCTCTTTGCCTTGCTTGCTGTGCTCTGGCCATTCTGAATGTCCTTCTCTTCCTGGAGCTCACCAGCCTGTTCCTGCCTCAGGGCCTTTGCACTTGTTCTTCTCATTGTCCACAGTGACCTTTCCTCAGCTCTCTTGGCTGCTGCTTCTCGTCACTTGAACTCAAATTGAGAGAGGTCTGCCCTCATTACCCTAGTAGTTGGCACCCACTGGACAGGATATCGAATGGAATTTTTTCCATTTTCCCAGAATTGCAGGCTAGGCCCAGAGCGGAGGACAGAGCACACCAAGTACTTCGCTGCATTCCAAATGCAGAGAGTCACAGGCGGCTGGTGGAGCCTCCTCCCACAGGGCTGGTGGAGAGGGGTCCCCTGAAAACCAGCCCGGCCCCCACCCCGTTGCTCTGCAGCGACCCTGAGACTGGTGGGCGGTGACCTTTAGGGGATTGCAGCGTTTGTGATCAAAAGTCATTCCCTCCATCCGCATTGGAGGCCCAAGGAAGGTGGTTTTCCAGGGCACCTGGCGGCAGGGACTGGCTGGTGGGGTGTCTGGATTGGCCAGAGCACAACAGGCTGGGGAAAGTGCAGTGGAGCCGTGGCAGGGAGCACGGATGAGGGGAAGTGAGAGAGATAATGGGGTGTGCTTGTCTGCAGGGTGTCACGCACACCCCAGCCAGTGAGCCCGGGGTGTGAGCTCACCCTGCTGGTGTTGCGTGAGGACCCACGCCAGTGAGGTGGGTTGTATTTATCAGCTCTGTATCATATGCGGGTACCTGCCCTTTGGGGAAGAGGCATGGCTCGTGTAAGGTTCAGGCAAACAGAGCTGGACTTGGAAGCCCGGCCTGCCGGACTTAACACTGGATCACCTCCTGCATTAGCTCCTGCCTCCCTTCTCCACTCCTGACCCCTGACTGTGGATGTGGAAGCATGGCCTGCTTCCCCCTTCCTGGCCCCTTGGGCAGCCGCCAATGGCGGCGGGGGGGGGGGGCGGGCATGGGCAGCAGCTGAGGCCTGTTTCCTGCATCCCAACAGTGTCCTGTGGTAGCCATGAGCTGCAGGAGGAGGATCTGAGGGGATAGGCATGTCAGCTCCAAAACTTACCTCCAGGGCACGAGTGTTCAACTGAGAGTAGTTTATATGTTCTTACATGTTTGGTGTGTTTCCTGCCCCCGACTTCTTCCCAGGAGCCAGCTTACACCATCTAACGTGGTTGTGAATGAGTGTGTGTGTGTCAGTCTAAGGAAAAGGCTTTGCGGGATACGCCCTAAAATGTGAGTCGTGTTTACCTTTAGGAGGAAGAGGAGGTAGGATTGGGGTGGGCGACTGAAACAGGACTTCACATTTTTGTTCTACAATTTTGTATTATTGGCCCTTTTTGTGATGATGCATTCCTGTTTAAAAACGACAACAACTGAGAAAACCACCCTGGATCTGGTTTTATAGATGCCTAAAGCAGTCGCTGCAAGCCTCGCTGGCCCCGGAAATGCCATGCTGTCTCTTGGGGTGGGGCTTGAGGAGGAAGCCTGTGGGGGCTCGGGGAGCTCTCCAGGGTCTCCTAAGCATGCCCCAGCCTTGGACTCGCTCTGAATCCGGCATGTCCCTGAGCTCCTTGCTGTAGCAAACGGAACTGTTTGCTCCTCCCTGAAGGTCCTTCTGAAGGAACTTTGCAAGGTGTGATAATCGTCTTTGGAGTTGCCAGTTTAATATTCCACCAGAATGGGAGGCCAGTTGAGTGAGGACTGGTGCTGTCCTGCCCAGCTCTTGTTCTGCTTATAAACATGTTTACTGCCCTGAGAAGGAGCTGCTGCTTTTCTCACACACAGGATGGGCCTGGGGTCCCCTTCAGAGGTTAGCGGGCCCAGAGCCTAGAATGAAGGATCTAAACCCTATAGGTGGGGCTCCTGGCTGGCTCAGTCCAAAAAGCGTGTGACTCTTTATCGTGGGATTGTGAGTTCGAGTCCCAAGTTGGGGGTAGAGAGGACTTAAAGAAATAAAAACTAAAAAAAAAAAAAAAACCCAAAACAAAACCCACAAAGCTATAGGTAATTTGCACATGGGGCCTGTGGAGTGCAGCCTGGGTGTGGCTCTTCAGGGCCTGGGCAGGGGGGCTCCTTTCCCACCCAGTACAGAGCAAACTTACCAGCTCCGTGAAGGCTTCTTTTCTTCTGAAGAGGAAGGAAAGGCTCCAGCCCAGCCACAGGCCGGGTTCCACTGTGGGTGAGGCACTTCTTGGTGGGACGTGTGAAATAGGTGATGTTACAAAACCTTATTTTAGTTCATCTTCTCTATGGGGAAGCTCCTATAAGAGCAGCATCGACTGATACGTATCCAGGGGAGCTGGAAGCTGGACTCTGACAGACCTGGGCACACCCGCATTCACAACAGCGTTGCTCACGGGAGCCAGGAGCCAGCAGCGACCCGAGCCCACCTGCAGATGAGGGGGTGAACACAACGTGTTCTGTCCACACGGTGGAATAGTCTTTAGCCATGAAAAGGAACGATGTTCTGATTGGGGGAGGGCAGGATGGACAGGTGGAGCACAGCGGTATTCTAGGGCAGTGAAAATACCCTGTATGGGCCTGTCATGAGGATACATGTCATCATACATTTGTGCAAACTCCTAGAAAATACCCTTGGTACCCTGCAGATCTCAGGTGATGATGACGAGTTCATGCAGCCTCCTCACTGGGGAGCAGTGCCGATGGCGGGGCAGTCCATGCCTGTGTGGGGCGGGCAGGGGGTGAGAAATCTCTGTGCCTTCCTCTGCATTTCCTTCCTCTCCATTTTTCTGTGAACTTGAAACTGCTCTAAAAAACAGTCTTAGGGGCACCCAACTGGCTCAGTCAGTAGAGCGTGAAACTCTTGACTTGGGGTCAGGAGTTCCAGGCCAACGTTGGGTGTAGACGTGACTTAAAAAAAAAAAAAAAAAAATCCTAAAAAAATAAAATAAATAAAGAATAAAAAATAGTCTTAAATTAAAAAAGAAAAAATTCTGGGGGCGCCTGGGTGGCTCAGCTGGTTAAGCGTCTGCCTTCGGCTCAGGTCATAATCTCAGGGTCCTGGGATTGAGCCCCTCATCGGGCTCCCCACTCGGCAGGAAGCCTGCTTCTCCCTCTCCCACTCCCCCTGCTTGTGTTCCCTCTCTTGCTGTGTCTCTCTCTGTCAAATAAATAAAATCTTTAAAAAAAATTTTTTTTAATTAAAAATTCTGATACACACTATAAATCTAGATGAACCTTCAGGACATGATGCTCAGTGAGGTAAGGCAGACACAAAATGACGAATGTGTATGATTCCACTTCTGTGAGGCTCTATGAGTTGTCCCGTTCATAGAGACAGTAGAAGGGTGAGCACCAGGGGCTGGGGAGGGGACGTCTGTGTTTAATGGGGGCAGAGTTTCAACTGAGGAAGAGGAACGCGATCTGGGGACGGACAGTGGTGAGGGCTGCACAACCGTGTGAATGCGCTTAATGCATGCACTCAAAAATGGCTAAAATGGTAAATCTTCTGTATATTTTGCCACAGTGAAAAATACCGTATCAAGGGCTTTCTCCAGCCTCCTCACACGTACAGGTTTTATACTGTAATTCTTTAATTTCCACTCAGCGTTCTTAAGGCGTGACTTCCTTTTTATATTTTCAGGTGAACGTTCTAGGTGCAGGAGAAACTGGAACGATCTGGTCATTTACCGAAATCTGCTGAAGCAAAACCCTGAGCCCTCGCATCCACCTATACCATCCTGGGCGGAAAGGCTGGTCTGAGGTACGTGGCAGACATGGCCGAGGACAGTAGTCTTTGGCAAGGACAGATGTTAAGTCTCCTGAACGGTAGACTTGTGACCCGTTAGCCAGAGAGTTGGAGATCGCACAATGTACCCATTTTGTAACATCGGCCTGGATCTCTGTGGTTGCCCACAGTGGAGGGATGGCACCAAATCCCCCAGTACCTCTGGCTCATTCAGACCCAGAAATGTCTTAATGTCAAAGCTAGGACAGCTTCGATGGATTTCAGAGCCTTCATGTCTGCTCCCCAGCAGCGATTCCTCTCTACCTGAAACTTAGCTGGCATTTCTGGAGAGTTCAGGGCTGGCCTCTGGATTCTGACCCAGGGCTGGTGGGGCAGAGCAGGCACACAGTGGAACGCAGGCCATAAGGGCCCGAAGCCTGACGGGGCGGAAACTGAGCATCTCTTGAGTTGCGGGGGTGCTGTGGTCCAGCAGCCGCAGGGTGGTATGTGGGGCGGTGGGGGGGGTGCTGGCAGGCCGCCCCCACCCCGTGAAAAGCTGTTTTCAGCCAGATCGGCTGGCCTAGCCCTTCGGGGAATTCAGCCCTAGCCTCTCCTTATTCAGTGTGTGTGACCTACTCAGGTAGCTGCGTAAGCCCCATGGAAAGTTCTACTGCAGAGTTCATAGTGAATTCTCAAAATATCCACTTATCTTAGATTTTTTTTTAAAGATTTTATTTTTTATTTGTGAGAGAGGTCACAAGCTGAGGGAGGGGCAGAGGGAAAGGAACAAGCTGACTCCCTGCTGAGCCACCTGGGTGCCCCAATATCCACTTATCTTAAATGGAAGCCCTTCAAATACTCTATATAAAGATTGAAACAAAAACATGCTCTTTAAAATGTGAATCTTCGGGGCACCTGGGTGGCTCAGTTGGTTAAGTGTCTGCCTTCAACTCAGGTCATGATCCCAGAGTTCTGGGATCGAGCCCCGTGTTGGGCTCCTTGCTCGGTGGGGAGTTTGCTTCTTCCTCTGCCCCTCCCCCAAGCTCATGCTCGCACCCGCATGCTCGCTCTCTCTCTCTCTCTCTCAAATAATAAACCTTGAAAAAACAAAATAAAAAAACGTGAACCTTCATATGCATTTAAGCCTGACTTTTAATCCAACAGGGTATGGGATGGCAAACAGGTTAGCAGAAAGGCCTCTGAGAGGGAGCTGGGGATTTGGCTGCTCTGTGCCCCGCCTGGCAGCCTAGGACTCTCCTCCTGGGCCCCCTACACCATGGACCCCCCGGGGTACAACTGCTTTGTGGACAGAGACAAGATGGACGCTGCCGTGCAGGACCTGGGCCCCAAGGAGCTGAGCTGCACCGAGCTGCAGGAGCTGAAGCAGCTGGCTCGCCAGGGCTACTGGGCCCGCAGCTACGCCCTACGGGGCAAGGTGTACCAGCGCCTGATCCGGGACATCCCCTGCCGCACCGTCACGCCGGATGCCAGCGTGTACAGCGACATTGTGGGCAAGATCGTGGGCAAACACAGCACCAGCAGCCTGCCCTTGCCCGAGTTTGTGGACAACACGCAGGTGCCCAGCTACTGCCTGAACCCACGTGGCGAGGGTGCTGTGCGCAAGATCCTGCTGTGCATCGCCAACCAGTTCCCGGACGTGTCCTTCTGCCCCGCGCTGCCGGCCGTGGTGGCCCTGCTACTCCACTACAGTGCAGACGAGGCCCAGTGCTTCGAGAGCGCCTGCCGCGTCCTGGCCTGCAACGACCCCAGCAGGAAGCTCGTGGACCAGAGCTTCCTGGCCTTCGAGTCTTCCTGCATGACCTTCGGGGACCTGGTGAACAAGTACTGCCAGGCGGCCCACAAGCTGATGGTGGCCGTGTCCGAGGACGTCCTGCAGGTCTACGCGGACTGGCAGCGCTGGCTGTTCGGGGAGCTGCCCCTCAGCTACTTCGCCCGCGTCTTCGACGTCTTCCTGGTGGAGGGGTACAAGGTGTTGTACCGCGTGGCGCTGGCCATCCTCAAGTTCTTCCACAAGGTAAGAGCCGGGCAGCCGCTGGAGTCGGACAGCGTGAAGCAGGACATCCGCGCCTTCGTCAGGGACATCGCCAAGACCGTGTCTCCGGAGAAGCTGCTGGAGAAGGCGTTCGCCATCCGCCTCTTCTCCCGGAAGGAGATCCAGCTCCTGCAGATGGCCAACGAGAAAGCTCTGAAGCAGAAGGGCATCACCGTCAAGCAGAAGAGGTAGGCGGGCCCCTTGGGGCCTCAGGCATGGCCCCCTGGCAGCTCTGAGGGGCCCACATGGGCAAGGGCTGGAGTACGTCCTGGGGGGTGGGGCTGGAGCCCGTCCTGCCAGCCTCTTGGTCGGCCACCAGGCCGCCCTGCACAGTTAGAAATGCACAGGAGGGAGACGGGGCCTCATGGCCACGGCCACAACTGCTCAGGCAGCTATGGGTGCAGAAGGTGCAGGGTCCTGCTCTCAGTGACAAGGCCCATGGCTGCAAGGGAAGCTGGACGCTGACCGTGGAGTCCGAGGTCTGCAGGGGGCCGGGCTGACCGCCGAGCATCATTTCAGAGCTGCCCCGGCTCTGCCCCTCCTGCTCTGGGCTCCCTTGCTTGCTGTCCTCGTGGCTGCTGGGTATGCCCACCGCCCTGAGCACAGCACCTAGGAGCTGGGCTGGGAAGGGCGCATGGTGTCCCCACACCGTCTCGGCCTGACCAGGCCGTTGGTATGGAGGCCTTTCTCCTGGGCTACAGGCAGGTGCGTCCTGGCCATCAGTACTTGCCACTAACCTGTCCTTGTCTGTTTTATTTTTCTTTCTCTTCTCTGTGTCCGTTGCTTCCTCCTGTTTTTCAGTGTTTCACTCTCTAAAAGGTAGGTCTGTTAACCACGTGTCCATGCCTGGCCTCTCTCCATCTCTGGCCGGGCTGTCCCAGGGCCTGGCTGCTTGCTCCGGCTCTCAGGGCTGGCTTTGGCAATGCTGCCTTAAAGCCTGGCTGATGTTCAGGCCCTGTCTGCTCAGCTGCCTTGGATGGGCTGTCTGTCAGTGCTTGGCTGGCTCTCTCTCTGTCCCCATTTATTAGGGAAAAGGTGCTTTTGTCCTGGCCCAGGCCGGGTGCTCTCCCCTCTGTAACCTCTGGGAGTGGGGCTCCAGGGGTCAGCGCCATCCCTTTTCTCCCTCAATGGGTGAGAAGCCCCCTGCAGGCTTAGCTTCCACGAGAAGCTCTGCATCCCTCCGGGGTGGGGGGCACGGTCAGGGCTGGGGTCCCGGCTGTGCTCTGATACCTCCCTGCTCTCCCCAGGCAGTTTGTGCACTTGGCCGTGCACGCAGAGAACTTCCACTCAGAGATTGTCAGCGTGAAGGAGATGAGAGACATCTGGTCTTGGGTCCCCGAGCGCTTCGCCCTCTGCCAGCCCCTTCTGCTCTTCTCGTCCCTGCAGCACGGGTACAGCCTGACCAGGTAACCCCCGGGAGACCAGCACACACTGGGCCTGCCCTCCCGAGGCCCGCCGGTGCAGGGGGACAGAGCGAGCTGTGGGACCACTCCGGGAATGTTGTGGTGGTGACTGGAGATGGGCCCCTGGGTATTCCCAGGGGGCCCCGGAATTGGGAGCCCCTCTTCCTGGACTTCTCTTACTCCCAGGCCACCCACACTTGAGGGCTCAGTGCCCTGAATACACAGCATGGCTCCAGGCTTCTGTGTGGGTGTTGGGACAACATGGGAAGCAGAATCCCCACCCAGGAGTATAAAGAATCCTAGCACAGGATGACCTGTGGCTGTAGGCCTTGGGTCACTACTCCCCGACCCCCACTTGACTGGTCCACAGGTGGGTCCAGGGAATTCTGGCAAGGCCCCCCTCAAGGCATACCACCTCTCAAGGCAGCTCCTCCAGGTGCAGCCCCAGATGGCCTCAGAAGTTTCTGGCTTGGGTCACAGATGACCCCACAGAGGTGGCATAGCTAGAGATTGATTCGCCTGCTCCCCCCCCCACCCCCCCATGCTCTGTGGGAGGCCCAGCAGGGGTGTGGGACAGCCCGGCAGGGCCACTGGGGACGCCGGGCAAGCCCTGGGCACTTGGTGCCAGCACAATGCAACATCAGACCTCCTCAGGCACTTCTCAGTGTTGCCTGTCTCTCAGGCTCAGGCTCCTGGGCACGTTCCGAGCTTTCCTAGAACAGGGACCTGTTCCTCTGGTCTTGCCTCCCTGAAGCACCTGGCACATGGCTGCTGCGGTTGGTCTGCCGTGCGCCTTCCCCCCACATCATACCAGGACACACAGTCTGGCGTAGCTGACTGCTCAGCCCCCGGGCTGCTTGGCCTGGGCTCTGTCTTGGCTGAGAAGTATCTAGGCCAAGGTGCTACCGGGTCCTTGGCCATCGTGCCTGCTCCCCAGGACACAGGGAAACACAGTTCCCAGGCCTGTCTACCCCAGACAGCCCGGGCTTCTCAGGTACAGTGGGCACCGGATGCTGTGGCCAAAGGTCGCACCGAGCAGGATACCAGGCTGGATGTGTGGTCTTTGCTCCCAGGTTCTATTTCCAGTGTGAAGGACATGAGCCCACCCTCCTGCTCATCAAGACCACGCAAAAGGAGGTGAGGAGGGGTCCTTGCCTCTGATGAGCTTCAGGGAGGGTGGGTGCTGCCCTGAAACCTCCACCCAGGCTTCCTGAACTCAGGGGTGCAGAGTGGAAGAGGGGTGAGTCCAGCCTCCCCGAGTGACCACCAAGGACCCAGGGCCTCCTGTCTCCTCTGGGCCTCTCAGCTCCTGCTAAAGCAGCCTGATACCCCAGGGCCTGGCTTCAGGGAGCACTGCAGAAATAACCTAGTGAGCAAGACCCTGCCTCCCCTCCACCTGCTGTCTTCACCCACCCCCCCCCACCCCGACAGGTGGTCGTCAGGGCCTGTCCGCTGCAGTCACCCGGACGTGCCCTGAAGCATCTAGGAAAGTCAGAACTCACAGGCCTCCATTCTGGGGGCATGTGCTCCCGGTAGAGGCTCCTTGTTCCTTGGCTCCCAAACCTGCACCCATGGGAGTTTTAGGTTACTCACCCTGTTCCCGATCCTGTGTCTGCGTTCTAGCAGGTGACTCACTGTCAGACACTGGGGGCAAAGCCCGCAGCCACTCAGAGGACTGAATCTGTTGGTGAAATCTAGCACTTTGCTAGCTGACGGGGTTGGGGAACATTCTAGAGCAGGGTCCTCTCTGGGAAGCTTCTGTGTGAGGGGCATCCCTGGGGTTGACGGCCGAAGTTCGAGTGCAGACTTGGGCTATTCCCCATGCTTGAGGGCCAAGGAGGGAAACAAAAGTATCCTCAAGCCGATGCCGGCCAAGGCGGCCGCCCACCCACCGTCACTGCCCACCCCATGTCCTCCAGACTCTGACCTCCCCACCCCGCCGGTCACCTCTGGCTCTCGCCCTCGGGTTGGGGCGGGGGTGTGGCTGTGCCAACAGTGCCCCCCAGCAGCGAGCGAGGGATGCTCCTGCAGGCAGGCGGGGTGCAGCCTCATACCCCAGGCCTTTCTGCCCAGGTGTGTGGGGCTTACCTGTCAACAGACTGGAGTGAGAGAAACAAGTTTGGAGGCAAAGTGGGCTTCTTTGGGACTGGAGAGTGCTTCGTGTTTCGGGTGAGTGAGTCTGCCAGCTGCCCACCCCACAGGGTGCCCCCGTGTTGGCTTCTCGTTGGTGATGGTCAGACCACACTGCATGAGTGCAGCCAGGCCTTGGCCGTGTGCAGCGTCTCCCCAGCCTGGGCGCAGGGCACGGGCAGGAGGGCCCGTGGGGGACCATGTGCTGGGACTCATACTGCCCTTTGCCCTCAGCTCCAGCCTGAGGTCCAGCGCTACGAGTGGGTGGTCATCAAACACCCAGAGCTGACCAAGCCCATGTCCTTGGAGGTCCCTGCCGCCCTGTCCCCGCCCTGCCGCCCTGTGTCCTCCGACCCTGCTGACCGCCTCTCACCCTTCTTGGCTGCACGTCACTTCAACCTGCCCTCCAAGACGGAGTCCATGTTCATGGCTGGGGGCAACGACTGTCTCATCATAGGTGGGTACCTCCCTGCACCCCAGGCTGGACTCCCGCCTGCCCTTGGTCACTTAGCCTGGGAGACGGGTGCAGGGTCGTGGGGCACAAAGCTCCTGCATAGCAGGTGCCTCCCCTGAGGGACGGGCAGAGGACGAGAACCGGGATTGTGGGCTGGAGCAGGGGCGGGAGTGGAGACAGCAGGGTGTGCCGTGGGGGACCCTGGCCCGCCCTGTGGTCTTGGAGAAGTCTCTGGCAGGGCCAGGGCAGGGACAGCTAGGAGGCTTGCCCCAGCCAAGTGGAGAGGCTCAGGAGCAGGGGAGAGTGTTCCGGGGGCGGTGCTGGACGGAGGGGCAGCCACTCACTGGAGCATCCCACAGGTGGAGGGGGCGGCCAGGCGCTCTACATCGATGGGGACCTGAATCGGGGCCGCACTGGCCACTGCGACACTTTCAACAACCAGCCCCTCTGCTCTGAGAACTTCCTCATCGCGGCTGTGGAGGCCTGGGGCTTCCAAGACCCTGACACTCAGTGACAGGCCTGCACAGACGGTGACTGAGCCGTCACCGTGGGGTGGGGGTGGGGCAGGGGCCAGGCCCCCCTTCAGGGGGAGGCAGTAAGTGAGGACCCCCCGTGCTGTGGGCAGCGTTGAGGTGCAGCAGGGGCTCTGGATCTGGGCGGGCCAGGGGATGCCGGGACCTCAGTTGGCTGGGCCTGTCCCTGCTCACACCTGCTCACACCTGCTGCTGCCTTGAGCTTGGGCTCAGGCCCCAGTTGTCCTCTGTGGAGGCATCTGGTGCCAGGGCCTAGAGGGGCCACGTCTTGCAGGCCTGAGTCTCAGTCCCTTGGTGCAGGGGTGGGGACAGGAAAGGCAGAAGGAACCTTCCACCAAGTGTGGGGCCATGGCGCCCCCTGCTGGTGCCTCAACGCTGCTCCCGAGCAGACTCCCGTGGCCACCATGGGTCCTGCGGGTAGGCGGCCACCTGGCCAGTGGCTGGTGCTGGCGGCTCCCCAGAAGAGACAGGCATCCTGGGGATTGCTCCTTAGCCATGTCCCCCTCCTGCTCCCCCTCCCACAGCAGGAGCACCTGCCGGGGGCTTCTAACCCCATGCCCTCCTCCCCGTGCTGGCCTCCTGTGGCTGCCTCTTGGACAGTAACTGCAGGGAGAGAGGGGAGGACGGGATGTGTGCTGAACTCTGGGCCCCTCCTGAGAGAGGGCTGAGCACCAGTATGATGGAGGGCTGGAGGGGACATCACGGCTTCTTGTGTTTCAGAGCCTGAGGCTTCTGCTGGGCCCCACTGTAGGTCCATGCCCTAAGAGTCCGCCAGGTTGGCCCAGGGAGGGGCCCTCTGCGGCTGACCCCAAACCAGCCAGCTCCATATCCAGGAGAAGCCTGGACCCGCGGGAACTTCTTCAGCCCTCCTCCTCTCTGTCCTGGGCCACCTCTGCTCCCCGACAGTCTCTGCAGTGGCCCCAGGCTCCTGTCCAGACTGCTCAGCATGGCATGCTCATCTTCGTCCATCCTCACGCACCCCAGGTTGCTAGGTTTGCCCCCCGCCCAGATCCCTGCCATGCACTCCTTCACACAGCCCTCTGCATCCCTCACACAGCCCTGTAGTTGGCCACGTAACATGGTTTTCTTGTGCCACCTCTGCCCCTTTCCCTGCCCGGCCTGGCCCCACACAAGCCCTGCAGACTGTAGGTGCCACATGAAGACTTATCGGGGAGTGGCCTCCTACCTCGTGACCTCCCTCAGCTGGTCCTGAGGGCCTGGGCACCCGGGGGAGGAGGGGAAGCCAACAGACACCCAAGCAGCCACGTGGGGCTGTGGCAGCCTGGGCCACAGGTGCCGGGGTCCTGCCCCCAGCCTGGGCCCCACTTGGCTGCAGCCAGCACCTCGGTGTCCCCATGTGCCATGCCTCTGCTGTCTCCAACTCACTTGCTACTCCTGTGAGGCATTGGCTGTCCCCTGCCCACCTACTCCAGTCTCCTCTGAGCCGGGCCACCATGGTGCAGGAGGAAGGACCAGAAGCCCCGGGTGGCATTGGGCAAGCCACGGATCTCTGTTTCTCCAACTGTAAAATGGGGCCAGTCATCGTGCACTGCTGTCCCCATGGGACTGTTGAGAGGCTCCAAGGGGGACAGTGTGAGTCCCCAGTGAGAGGAGAGGTGCTGGGAGGCTGTGTCACTGCTCACCTCCCCCCTACTGCCACCCTTGCCCCCCCTCCTCTGAGCCCCCACAGCCCTCTGTTGTAGCGCCCACTTTGGTGTTCATTAAACACAGTCTCGTTACATGAACTCCGAGGGTCCAAGTCTGGTCTCTCCAACCAGAGGGGCCTCCAGGGGCTCCCCTGGGCGCGCCACCGAACGGGGCGGGTGCGCCACCGAACGGGGTGGGCGCCGGAAGCTGCACCCTCATGATGCCGGTCAGTCCATCAGTGGAGTGTTGCCTGCCTTGGAAAACGGTATTCCAGCGCTGTTTACGCGGCTCCCTCTTGAGGGAGGCTGGCGGATTCTTTGGTGAGTGAGTCCGGAGGAGTCTCTGTGGCTGCTCCCAGGGCCCTGCCTGGCCTTCCCAGAGGTCCAGCCTAGGAGGGCAGGTGCTGCTTAGTCACCATGTCTGTCTCTAGCGTGAGGTCTCTGTGTGCGCACGCGCAGCCCTCCGTTCCCTCGGCCGGCCGTCTGCTTCCCAGCTGTCCTGCTGAACAAAACGTATGTGTGATTATTCCCTTCATTTTTAATTCCTATTTATTGTCCTTGTTACGTATGAGGTGTTCCCAAATAGAACATGTTTTGTTAATATTCTATATTGTTTCTTATTACCTAAAATTTGCTTATGATGTTAAAAATAGCTAACGTTTTATGGACTTGCATGACAAATTATCATTCATTTTTCTAGAAACATTTAAAAGTTTATTTTGAGGGGCACCTGGCTGGCTCAGTCGGAAGAGCCTGGGACTCTTGGTCTTGTAGTCATGAGTTCAAGCCCCGTGTTGGGCGTAGAGTTTACTTAAAAAAAAAAAAAAAAGTTTATTTTAAAAATAGAATATAATTTAAACCAGTTCATTAAATAATTTGTTAAAGTGGATTTTATGTCTTTAGGGCTTCAGAACATCAGTTTTTCAAAAACAATTTATAATACAAGAGTAAGTCATTGGTATTATGAATTTTTCAGTTTTAATTACTGAATTAAAATTTGTATTTCAACTTTTCCTGCTTTTATAAGCCGCGTGCTTAACTTTTTGAGTTTTTCATGGCACCATGTTTTAGAAAATTCTGAAGATTTCAGGCTTTCAAATTTTTCTTGTTTCCTGAAGCCATAAGGACTTTATAGTCTCCTTAAGTATTTTATATTTAATAGATTCAGTGTTTGTAACTTTTAATTTGGAAATAATTTTAGATTTACAAGAGAGATGCAAAGATGATGCAGAGTTTCCATAGACACTACCCAGCTTCTGCTATGTGGATACGGGACATGTATCCCAACAGAAATGAATGTTGATATATAGTGCTGTTAACTACATATTTAACCAGATGCCTTCGGTTTTCCCACAGTCCTTTCTCTGTTCCAGGAATAGATTTAATTTGTACAGATATTTACATTTTTATTAAATCCAGAATATGCTCAAAATTCACAAGACTAACCCTGGTCCAAAAAAAAAAAAAAAAAAACCCAAATTGCCACTAATTAGCACAGTGAGGTGTCAGGAGTGGATGCATGTCTGGACTGTGCTGGTCCTCTGTCCCCGAATGTCTCATTTGCGCGTGGAAGTTACCAACTGAAGCAGGAGTAGAGAGGACGCCTCACCAGCACTTCACCCTACCATGTCAAAGTTAGGCAGAGAAGTGTGTGGCTCTTTAAAAATAATCTGGTATAAAACAAAATTATGATCCGGAGGCGTTAAGATGGCAGAGGAGTAGGGGGACCCTAAGTTTGTCTTGCCCCTGGAGCACAGCTAGTTATCAAATCATTCTGAACACCCAAGCAATCAGTTGGAGATCTGAGAGAACAAAACTGCAAGTCTGCAAGGAAAGCAACCCCCTTTTGGAAGAAACCAATATGGCACTGTATGTTGACTAAATTTTAAATTAAAAATTAGGGTCTTCATTCTGTCAGTGTCGGGTTGTGGTCAAGAAGTGAGGTACAACGTCACATGACTCATGGCTACAGACGAAATGCCTCATGTGTTTGCAGACACGCTGTCTTGACCCGACCGTATGGAATTTGTTAACTCTGTGCTTGGGGCCAAGGAAGCAAAATCAGTGGACACGCTGTAGTGCAGACACACCAACTGTTAGAGACCTTCTGCTTCAGATTGCCGAATCTGCAGGTGTATTCCCTAGCTGGCCAGCTGGTTCCAGCCGTTAGAGGCGCTTTGTCGAGAGGCACCCCTGAGCTAGGGCGCCTGCAGGTCGGGTCTGCTCCAGGGGCGCCGGCAAGGACATGGAGATCCAGGAGTGGGCCCCTGCTCCGTTTCCTACTGAGGTGCGCTACCTGGCACAGGCCACGGTTTGCCAAAAGCTAGCGAGCTAATGATTAAGGAGGAGAAACGGTTGTGTGAATCACTTTACCTTTCCATTCTCATGTAGCGCGGTTATTGGCTGAGAAATGGATTTTTACTCGACCGACACTTTGGAGCATCTGAATGAATGAAGAATCGTGAGACCAAGTGAAAATAGACTGGGGTGTGGCTTGGCAGACAAATCTAAGATGGGAAACGTGAAAATAAATGATTTAGTGACCTGGTTGGTCAGTGTTCCTTTGAGTCCTAAATAAAATGAATGCCAACGAATGGAACCTCACTGAAGTATTGGCTATGAGAACGTTTCGGTGGAATGGGAGGTGGTGGGTGCGGGTTGTCTGGGAATGATGCTGTGGAGGTGCGCGGGGGACCAGGAGGCCCCGGCCTGAGGGAGGATTGCTCTCCACCACGCTCTGCTGCACTCACTGTGTGCGGCCCGCGCAGGCCAAGTCTGTCCTGATTTTGTTTACTCCTGTTCACGGCGCCGTCCTGCTGACCCATGGGGCCAGCATGAGGAACGAGGGGGGCAGCCACCAGGAACCTCGGTCCAAAGTCTCAGTCTAGAATCACACAGATCCCTGTCCCACGGGAAGCCCAGTATCAACAAGTCCTCATGCAACATGAGAGTATTTTATCTGGGAGTTTGTATTAATCCACATGAATTTTGGTCTTTTTGGATAACTAGCATTTTAATTGGGTGTACTGATATCCTATAAAGAAAACCGCAAGACCCGTTTTCTCTGCAACCGGGCAGATGCCCAACCTGGAGGGGCGCTCCCCCCCCCCCCCCCCCCCCCCCCCCCCCCCCCCCC
>NC_058407.1:139323508-139356401 GCF_002201575.2 Neomonachus schauinslandi
CCCCCCCCCCCCCCCCCCCCCCGGTCAGCTGCTGGAGCCCGGCCCGCCGCCCGCAGCCCTCCACCCCTCCGCCCCTCCTGGGGCTGCTGAGGCCTCTGCCTGTGCTGGGAAACTGCTGCTCTCTTTCCTTATCTTCCTCACACTGCAGGTAGCACCCTGTCCCTGCCGCTCCCCATTTCTCTCTGGCTGCCCCCCACAACACTCTGGTTCCCCTCAGCCCCTTCCTGCTGCCCCGCCCTGACGGTGGCCTGGCCCAAGTCTGTGTTGGCCCCCAGGGCCGGCTCTCCGGCCCAGCCCTTTGTTTTTCAGGTCCTCTG
Organism: Neomonachus schauinslandi; assembly: GCF_002201575.2. Classification (NCBI taxonomy): domain Eukaryota; kingdom Metazoa; phylum Chordata; class Mammalia; order Carnivora; family Phocidae; genus Neomonachus; species Neomonachus schauinslandi. The sequence goes on from NC_058407.1 coordinate 139,323,826, forward strand.
CTGCCTCAGGGCCTTTACACAGGCCTGTGGTCGGGGGCGGAGTTCCCCAGCCCTCAATAGCTGGGGTGCTCCGGCCCCAGAATGCTTTCCCTGAGGCCCCAGGAGCTGGCCTACCCCCCACCCCCGCCGCCGCCTTGAGCCTGGCGGCCCCTGACCAGCAGCCCCTGTGCTGCTGTCCCATGAGGGGCAGTTCTGGAGGGGAGATGGGTGAGCATTTCTGGGGGCCACGGTGGGGGGAGTGCCCCCCAAACTCCCTGCAGCAACAACTTCTTCCTGTAAGCATGCTTAGCTTAGCGTCACTTTGTGATTGACCTCGAGACAGTGGCATGGGCCTGCTCCCGGGGGAGGGGTGGCCCTGGGCGCAGAGCAGTCGCCTCTGACATTCCGGACACCTGCCTCCCTCAGCCGGCTCAGCTTCGGTGACAGTGACCCGTGTCTGTGTGGAGCTCAGCCCGCCCCAGGGCGGTCCCCCATCCCCCACCCCCACGCCCACCAGCACCTGCCATCACGCGGCCCCTCTGTGGGCCTGGTCCACGGTGGTGGTGGCCCAGCACGCGTCCCCACGTCTAGCCAGCATGGAAGTACTTTGTTAACCCTTCTGCAGTGAGCGGCTCGGTGCACCCCCACTCCCTCTAGTTCCACGACGTCTCCCCCAGAGGAACCCTGTGCCCATCTAGCACTTGCTTCCCAGGGCTTCCAGTCTGACAGGTTCTGACCAGATGAAGGGTGCACCTACTAGAGCGTCAACGCAGTGCCTGAGTGTCCTCGTGGGGGATCTTCCCCCGCGGCCCCAGGGATCACCGCTGTTAGCCTCTGCAGCCATGTTCAGGGAACGCACCTGTGTACCCTTCCTCCGCCTCCTGCTGGTCCCTTAACCCCCGCTCAGGGACCATCCACACTGACACGTGAGCACCTGCTTCCATCTCAGCAGCCAGGTTCCATGCTTGGGACGGGCTGTGAGTTAGGGACAAACCAGGTCCAGGCTCTCTCCTGCTCTGGACCCCCTTCATCTGTGAGGACCTTGTTCAGAGACCACCCCTCAAAGGCCGTCCAAGCTACCTGATCCCACCCCTCTTTTGTATCATCTCTGCGTCCAGCAACCACAGTTCTGGGACATCATCGTCTGTACATCCAGCCCCCCGGGACTGCAAGCTTCTGCAGGGTAAGAGCCCTCTTCCTCGATTTTGTATCCCAGAGCCTAGCTTGGTGCCTGCACACAGTAGATGCTCAATAAATGTTAGATGGGTGGCTGAGGGTTGAAGGCAGTTGTAAACTCTGGCTGGTGGAGGTAAACCCTGAATGAGGCCAGACTGAATGGAGGGTCCAGGGCACACGATACCCCTTATGGGCACCCTGAGAAGCTGCTCCCCATGCCAGGCAGGGTGCCTGGCCCTCTTCATTCCCAGCAGCCCAGAGAGTGGACCGCACACCACCCCTGGGGGTCAGGGCTGGCCCCGGGGCTCCCTCTACCAGTGATGGGGGTGGGTGTCAGGTCCTGATTGTACTATGCTGTATTTACCTAGAGGACGTTTTTATTTGGGGGACTTTTTTTTTTTTTTTAAGCCTTCTGATTTTTTTTATTACTCAAAAAAGCATTTTTTTTTTAAAGATTTTATTTATTTATTTGAGAGAGAGAGAATGAGAGAGAGCACATGAGAGTGGGGAGGGTCAGAGGGAGAAGCGGACTCCCTGCCGAGCAGGGAGCCCGATGTGGGACTCGATCCCGGGACTCCAGGATCGTGACCTGAGCCGAAGGCAGTTGCTTAACCAACTGAGCCACCCAGGCGCCCCAAAAGCTTCATTTTTTTATTTAGCTTTCTGACTCTGTGCTTGGGCCTTCAACACTTTCACAACGATTTTCTGCTCCTCGATAAGGAAAGCACGCTTGATCCTGTCACGAACACACTTAGCACACATGGAACCACCATAGGCCCTGCTGACGTGTTTTTTCGTTTTGGACAACCTCATAAGGACTTTAGGTCTCACAGCACGAACTCCTCGAAGTCGGCCTGGGCACACGCCACATGCAGATTTTGGTGCTTTCCCAACCTTCTTGGTATAAAGGTAAACGATTCTATTACCAGGGGTTCGGGACAGCCTAGTTTTGTTAGAGGCTGTATTATAGGACAGCCTACGACGGTAGGTCAAACGCTGGACTATTCTGAATGCCTACGGACACCGTCCCCGGAACGGGGGACTTTTTTATTTTAAAAAATCCTATCATTTTGGGGGCACCTGGGAGGCTCAGTTGGTTAAGCGTCTGCCTTCGGCTCAAGTCATGATCCCAGGGTTCTGGGATGGAGCCTCCGTCAGGATCTCTGCTCAGCGGGGAGCCTGCTTCTCCCTCTGCCCCTCTCCCTGCTTGTGCACTCTCGCTCTCTATCTCTCAAATAAATAAAATCTTTTTAAAAATCCTATCATTTTATTCTTAATTTTTTTTTAAGTTAAGCTCTACACCCAACATAGGGCTTGAATGCATGACCCAGAGATCAGGAGTCGTGTGCTCTTCCGACTGAGTCATCCAGGCACCCCAATATAAACCCTAATTTTTATTTTTATTTTTAAAGATTTTATTTGACAGAGACATAAAGAGAGAGAGCACAAGCAGGGGGAGTGGGAGAGGGAGAAGCAGGCTTCTTGCTGAGCAGGGAGCCCAATGTGGGGCTCGATCCTAGGACCCTGGGACCATGACCTGAGCCGAAGGCAGACGCGTAACGACTGACCCACCCAGGCGCCCCTAAACCCTAATTTTTAAAAATCATACCAGAAAAATCGCCTTTGCCCATTCCCCTCATGGCACTAATATGGTCTTGTTCGATCTCATCCCAACCTTGCCTGGGCCACGTGGAGCCCTTATCCAGCCAAGCAAGAGCGCAGGTGCCATCTCTTAGCGTTATGCCCCTGTGGCGTGTCTTCGCTGTGACTCAGAAGAATGGGACTATCCACAGGGAGGAGGCACCCCGCAGTGTCCTGATGCTCTTGATAAGGCTGCCGCCATCAGCTGCCAGACTACTCCTTTCTTTGTTGAAATGGCTTCCTTGGGATAAGTTCATCTTTCCAATCATTTGGAAAGTTATTCCTGGTCTTTATCTCCCCAGCTGTCCCCCTGCCTTCCCTCGGGGCTCTGCCAAGTGCTACTGGACTTCCCTCTGCCACCACCTTTTGGTCCTTTTATCCTCATTAGAATTCTTGGGGACTCAGGGAACTCCCTCCCCCGCTCCCTCTGTATCTCTCCCTATCAGGGTCTCTGGCTTGAGTTTCCCAAAGGCCTCCCTTTGTTCCTAGAAATCCCCACCTGTGCAATGATGGGCCAGGGTCTCGCAATGCTGTGATTTTCAGCTGGGGACCTAGCTGTGAGGGGGAAGGCAGAGGCGTGTGTCCCTCGTCACACACCACACCCCCTGCCTGGTGCTGGGGGGCCAAGGGGAAGGCGCCCCGGGTCCCTCCTGGCCCCGTCACTGGTCACTGGATGCTCCCTGAGCCCTCGTGTAGGAGACAAGATGGTGTCATAAGCCACATGGGCTCAGTCCCGCTGGGAGTCAGAGTTTGAATCCAACTTCTCCCTAGCAGGCTGACCAGGGCAAGACGTTTGACCCTCCGAGGCCCATTTCCTTGTCCACAAAATGAGAGTCATGGTGATATTTTCCTCAAAGGGTCTTTATGAGGATTATATAATACACTAAGAATGCTTAGGACAGGTGTGGCACACACTTGGTGATCAGTAAACGTTAGCTATATGTGCCAGGCATCCTACCAGGGATCAGGGATGCAGAAAAAGAGGCACAGGAACCCTCAGTGGAGAAGGTATCGAGTGAAAAAAGGTAATAATGGAGTGTGAGGGATGAAGGAGGGGTCTGAGAAGGGAGGAGAGATCAGGAGGGCTTCCTGGAGGAGGTGGTGCTCTAAGGACTGAGTAGCAGTCCCTATACAGGAAGGGAAGGAGAGAGTAGTTGGTGCAAGAAAGCCACAGGCTCAAGGACACAGGTGAGGAGGGAGCAGCGTGATGGGACAAGATTGGGGGGGGGGGGCTGGTGCTGGGGATAAATGGGAGGGGACCACCAAAGGGTCCAGCCTGTGACAGGAAGATGTTGAAGGATTCCAGGAACGGAGTGGCTGGTCAGGTGTGCCAGTTAGAAAGATCCTGTGGCTTTCTGGTGAAGAATGCATGGGGTGGGGGGGTTAAGACTGAGCAGGCCAACCTGGTTAGAGGCTGTGAGGAGACCCCAGCCAGAGGGCAGCGCAGCGGCAGGGTGGGGGCAGAGCTAGGAGCCAGGACGCCTAACGATCTCAGGGCTCGGTGAGTAACGAGGAGTGAGCAGTGGTGTGACTCAAGGCTTCTGCTGCGAGCAGTTGGGTGGATGGTTGTGTCTTTTGCCCAAAATGGAAATAAAAGAGTGGAACAGAATGGAAGGTGGGGGTGGGGTGAGCTCAGTTTGAGACATGCTGGTTTGAGGTGTCAGCAGCCCCATCGGAGACCCAGTGTGACCTCTCACATGGCGCAGAAAACGAGAGGACAGCGAGCGAAGCTGACCCGGTCCCTCAGCCCAAGGAGGGAAATGTCTCCCGAGTCTTAGGATTTCAGCCACAGTGGGCTTGTGTGCTCTGCCCACCTCTGTGTTTTTGACTGCACCGCTTCCTGACGGTGGGGTATCCCCCTTCCCTTGGTCTGAATTCTCCCTCTGCACACAGTCCCCCAGCCAGCACTGGCTCCCTGGCCTGCACTCCCCTGGCCCTGGGTCCTCCATGCCTGCAGTGGCGAGGGGCCAGGCCTTTGGCCCGCACTTGGGCATTTGCTTGCTCAGAGGGCCATCAGGCGAGGGACAGGATGGTGTGAGATGGAGGACATGATTGCCCTGGGTCGGGCGGGGCAGGGGGAACCCTGGGAACACCAGGATGGGCAGTGAGGCTGAGGCAGGGCCTGGGCCTGTCCTTGCTCCTCCTTGTGCCCCCAGGAAGAAGGAATGAGGGTGTCAGAGCTGCAGGAGGTGAGCTGGAGAGAGAGGGGAGGGTGTGGTGAAGTGGCAAAGAAGCCCACTCCACCTGGAAAACATCCCTCAGCTTAAAGAAATGGCAGTCACAGGTGACCTTGGCAAAGGCAGGGGGCTGGGAGGGAGCGCAGGTGAGGTGGAGACGCAGAGTGAAGATTTCTCTTCTCAGAAGTCACAGTCTGGGACAAGGAAGAGGGCGGCAGAGGAAGGTGGGGAGGCCTCTAGTGGTATGGTAGCCTCCTCCCTTTTGAAACAGGACAGACCAGGCACCCGTGGGCTGCCAGTTCAGAAGATGGAAGACCCAGCCTGGCCAAGGGGAAGAAGACAGAAAGGAGGTTTCTTTGAAAGCTTGGGCTGAGTCCAACAGGAGGTCTAGGCCAGGAGTGGCCACCCCACTGCCCACATGGAAAAGGTTGCCACCCAACACATTTAGGGAGAGGTTTAAGAGTTCAAGGGAGACCAAGGACCAGGTGACAGCCACCCAGTTCTCAAAGGCCGGGGACAAAAGGGAACCAAAGCTTGTGGGTAGAGATAAGGCAGCCAGTCGGGTTGCCGGTAACCCCCCAGGGGATTAGCAGGACAGTTTCAGACCCTGACCAAGCTGCGTGCTGGGGTGGGAGGGAACCACTGGCTGCCGCTCCAGAAATAAATGCGTCCTTGCAGGTGCAAGCTTTGCGTGAACACAAACTAGAGGACACGGATCCCAGAACGTGCAGAAACCTGGGAAAGCATCCACAGGTCGCAACACCGACAGGGCTTCAAAACCAGTTACGCCTACACCCTGAGGGGCAGAGACAGCCCCCCCAACTGAAGTGTGGGTCCGAGGGGACAGATGCGGGGGAGGGGGCTCCTTTTCCTCAGAAGCCAGGAGAGAAGGCACCGAGACCGGGTCGGGAGATGGAGGGGTCTGTGTCTGGAGGAGACTGAGGACAGGGTCGAGGTGGGGCGACCCCGGGGGCACAGGAGGGCAACGAGTAGAGGCCAGGACCTCACAGGTGGGTGGGGGCTTTCCCGGGGACTGGAGTAGAACAGGCCGGCGACCTGGACTTGGCATTTCGGCTCCGTCTGCTCGAACCCTCGGAGCGCTCCAGAAAATATGAAGACGTCCCAGGGAGACTTCTGTCCCGGGTCCCTGGGGGAAGGCTGTGAAAAGCCCACGACCGACCCCACACGGCGAACGTAAAGGAAAGTCGCACTCGGCACCCAACACCTGCCAGCGCCGCGCAGCCGCAGAGAAGGCGGGGCACCCAGGCCCCGCCTCGTATGCTAATATAGAGGGCCACCGCCCCGCCCCCGCTCCGGAGCCGGACGGGCTCAACGCCACGGGGTGTGAGAGGCGCCCGGCCCCCCATCTGCAGAGGCCGATATGGGGCTGGACGCCTGTGTCGGGGCCGGTCGGGCGGCGGCACAGTGCGGAACCGGTCAGAGGACCGCTAGGGCGTCCCCAAGCCGTGGCGGCCCCCGCCGACGCGAAGTGGTATGGCCCGCAGGGGCGGGGCCCGGGTCATGTGACGAGGCCGCGGCCGCCATTTTGTTCTGCGGTGCTGGTATTTAGAGCGCAGCGGCAGACGGGCCGGGTCGCCTTCGCAGCTGCCTGACTGCTCTGCTCCGGTTCGCTCGCCGTGCCCGGCCCGTCCTCGCCCCCGCCTTGGTCCGCTGAGCTCGCCCTCTCCCCACCCGCAGACATGTCCGAGGCCAAGAACGGCCCCGAGTACGCCTCCTTTTTCGCGGTCATGGGCGCCTCGGCCGCCATGGTCTTCAGCGGTGAGCGCCGCGGCAGGAGGGACCCGGGAGGCTGGGGGCGTCGGGGCGCGCGGGGCTCATGCCTGCATGTCCCCAGGGTTCGGTGTGACGTCACGCTGACGTAATTCCGAGCTGTTGGGGGGGGGTCCCGGGACTCACGTGACAGCGGGCGGGGGTCGGGGCCCCGAGGGCTGCGGAGCGCAGGGCCTGCGGGCTGGACCGGGGTGCGGGTCCCAGGGGTCTCCCGGGGATCGATAGCCGGCAGCCCTGCCCCTGTCGGTGTAGGTGCGGGGGTGGGGCGGCGGCGCCGCTGCCATCTTAGCCCTAGGAGAGGCGGGAGGGAGGCTGGGGTGGGGGCGCGCGGTCCTGCGCCTGCTCCGCACCCCCCCAATCCTGCGGGCAGGTGTGACATCACACCTCGGAAAGCTCCCCCGACGCGGGGCCGGCCCTATTCAGCGGAGGTGGGGGCAGGGGATGGATGAGGTCCTGGCTCTCTCCTCCGAGGTACACAGCTCTGGCCCTTATTGCCTTTGTGGCGGCCCGGCCACCCGGCGGGGGTCAAGGTCTGTACCCAGAGGCAGGTGCTTCCAGTTAGGGCCTGTCACTGTTTACCAGTGGTCCTGTGGGATGTGTGGATAGCTTGGAAAACTGGGCTGAGGGGTCGGTCCTAAGAGCGGGCAGGAACCCAGGCATGGGATTGTGTGGAATGGGGGTGGTGGTCCGGACAGGCTAAGGGCCAAGGATGGGTGTCTGCGAGGCCGGCCAGCAACAACACTGTGTGTGTGCACACTTGCCAAGAGTCTACCTCTGGGTGAGTGAGAGGGTGGCATGAAGTGTCAGCGTTGAGGGGGGAATTGGGTCTTTGTCCTTAGAAGGGAGTCTTTTAGTTCAGGCCTGAATCAATGAATGAAAGAGTGAATGACTTCCCTTTCCTGAGGCCCAAAATTGGGAGTGCTCCTCTCAGTAAAGAGAAGGGGCCTTCCAGGTTCTCGATAGCACCCTCCTTTTGAAGTTGGGTCTTGATGGTCATGGGGTGAATTAAGTGAAAATTGGCCTGTCTGGGAGATAGGCACGTGGGCCAGGCCCAGGAATGTGGGACCCAGGAAGGTTAGTCCTAGTCCCGCTGCAACCCTGTAGACTGGTCTGACCTGGTCTCCTCTGGGCCTTCTTGGGTAGGTCCGGTTTTTGGTTTTGATGACTCCGCCCTGCCCCACCCTACCTGGTGGACTGGGGAGGCTCACTACGCAAGTACAGAGAGCATTTGAACTCCAAACAGTCTCTGCTGACTGTAAACACTTGTGGGGTAGGGGCCTGGGGACTCTGCTCTCTTGACGCCTCTGCCTGGGCCTGTCTACCAGTCATGAGTTGCTGAGTGAGCCTTGCCCTGCCCTTCCCATCACGTGCAAATAAGGGGTCATTTGTGGTGGGAGAAGTGGTCTGGACTTCCCCTTCCCTCCTAGCCAACGCCTCCTCTTTCCACACCTTCAGGGGCTGCCTACTTTCCAGTACTTTTTTTTTTTTTTTTTAAAGATTTTATTTATTTATTTGACAGAGAGAGACACAGCGAGAGAGGGAACACAAGCAGGGGGAGTGGGAGAGGGAGAAGCAGGCTTCCCGCAGAGCAGGGAGCCCGATGTGGGACTTGATCCCAGGACTCTGGGATCATGACCTGAGCCGAAGGCAGACGCTTAACGACTGAGCCACCCAGGCACCCTCCAGCACTTCTGAACAGGCTGCTGTGACCCGCTTCCCCCCAGCCTTTTCTGCTCTTTGCCTCCAGAATGCCTTCAGAAATTCTACTTTGGCTGGCCACCTGTGGGTTACTTGGGGCTGTCATTTGTTCATTCAGCAAATCTTGATTGAGCTCCTACTATGTGCCAGGCACAGGGGAACATCAGTGAACAACAGGATGTTCCTGCCCCAGAATTCCTTGAGTTCTGGCTGTTATTGTTTGTTCCTGAAACCCTGAGTTTCCCCCCTAGCTCTTTTTCTGTACCCAGCTACTGGCCTGCCTCCAGTCACCAGTACATCTCTTCCTCTCCTAGAACTTAACCTGGTACTTTCAGATGGAGCTTGACCCAAAAGCAGGTCTCTGGAAGTTACTGAGAACCAGTATCAGTGGTCTAGGGCTTTTTTTTTTTGGTTGCCCCAGGCCCCTGAGGATTGGTGCTGCCTGCTCCTCAGGGCCCAGTCTCCCTTCCCGCTTCCCCTTTTTTTCTGGTGACAAAAGTCCTGCCGATTCTTTCTTCATCAAGTCTTCCACAGACTGTCCGTTGCCCCTTTTCCGTAATCTCTTTGACTTCCTCCCTGCTGGCAGGCACCCTGCCTTTGGTGCTTTGTTCCTGGAACTGCCTCCTGATTGCACTCTTTTCTGTCCTCTGCTCAATCTGGGACCTCGTCGTGCTTGGTCTAGCTAGCATCCAGGGCCTTTGTGGACACCTGCTGCTGCCCAGGCCAGCCTGCTTTTCCCTCGTGGTCGGCCCTTTTTTATCCCTTTGTTGTTCTTGTTGCCTCCCCACCCCAGCCACACGATCTTCCTGCCACCTCCTGGTGAAGAGCCCAGCTCACTTTCCACGTCTGGCCATGTCCTACCATCAGGGATGCTGACTTCCCAGTAATCCATTTCTCACTCAGTTCCACACATCACCTGTGCTCTCCCGCTTGAGTAACGGGCCATGGCGCTGGCCCGTTGCGTGCATGTGACACCGCATGATGTGCTGCTGGGCCTGCAGTAGGAGCCCCCAAAATGCACTTCGACCAGGAGAGTTCCGGAAAAGCTTCGTGAAGACCAGCCCCGAGCCGTGGGTTGATGGTTCTGAGTGCCTAGGCCTGGTGGTGCTGGGTGCCTTTGGGACCGAGTGGCGGAGGTAGTACAGGTCCCTCTGCTCCCACCCCTACCTCTTTCCTCTTTCCTCTTTCAAGTAGCTCCCAATCTGGTGCCACATTCGTGCATGTCTCCATTCATGCTGTCTGCAATCCTTTTTGCTCATTCACACCTCTACCCAACGTCATTTTCTCTATGGACCCCTTCCCCAGAGTCCCCCACCGGCCTCCCCACTCTTCTAGAACATGTTGCTGTGCTTGGAGGTGCCATATATGTCCTCACCAGGCTTGGGGCCCTGGGAAGCTAGAGCTCCTCGGACCTCCTCACTGCTTGGTGATGAGCATAGAGTAGTCATTTTTTTGTGGCCCAAACGGGTGAATAAAATGTGCTGAAAAATGGTTGTCCTCGTCTTTTCCACCTCTGAGCCGTGTTAATCTCTGCTCACGCAGTGCAGTTGGATCCTGGAGGGCAGGAGTCGGAAGAGCCCCCTGGGGCCCCTGTGGCTCTGTTCTGTACAAAAGTTACTCTAGACTTTGAGGCCAGGAGAAGGGAACTTTCAGGAAGGCTGCACCCCCTATCTAGCAAGAGGGAAAAGGAATAGCATCAGAGGAGACAGGCCACGCTAGAGTTTTCCCCCCACCCCGGTTATAAGAGGCCTTAGGGAATCTAGGCTTCTGTGAGCTCAAGGCCTCTGTGCATGCAGGGGTGCGTCTGGGAGGTTTGCCTGGGTGATGGCTCCCTGTGCCCTGTCCTCTCCTGGCTCGCCCTTTTTATGGTTATTTAGAGAGTATTCTTTCCACACTCGAGGATACACTCAGCCTGTTGACAACAGATGCTAGCCCTCCTGGAGGGCTGGGCGCAGTGGGGAATTGGGAAAGCTCTGGCCCAAGATAGTACTTGTCGGGCCCTGTGTGCGGTGAGGCTCTTCCAGCATGTTGTCCCTGGGCAGAGCCCCAAAGCAGACAGGCTGATCCTGGCCTTGACATTGGGGCTGCTGAGATGTAGTCACCTGCTGCTTTGCCAGGCCATTTCTGACCTAAACGCCCAGGACTCCAGGTGGTTAAAAAAAAAAGGTGTCCGGAATCTTCAGCAAGGCTTGAGCGGCCCAGTTGCCCATTTCTCCATGTGACTGGGCTATTGGACCTGTCACAGCTCCACTTGTAGGCTGCGGGCAGCTCCACGGAGGCTCCCTGGGGGGTGGGGCCAACCTTTCTCAGCAGAGCAGGAGCCCAGATAGGCCGGGTAGTCACAAGGGCCTCTGGTGGAGAAAGGGCTACCTGGGCTCGTTGCATGCCTGGCTGGGGCTGTTGTCCCTGAGGGCCACCTGGCTGGGTGCCAGCTTCATGTCCCCTTTGTAATAACTTAGGGGTCCCTCAACTATGCTAGACCTACTCTCTGGGTCCTGGCCCCGGCTGCTGTGAGCTCACCTGGCTTCCCCTCCCCGCCCACAGCCCTGGGTGCCGCCTATGGTACAGCCAAGAGTGGCACCGGCATTGCGGCCATGTCCGTCATGCGGCCAGAACTGATCATGAAGTCCATCATCCCAGTGGTCATGGCTGGTATCATCGCCATCTATGGGCTGGTGGTGGCAGTCCTCATCGCTAATTCCCTGAATGATGGCATCAGCCTCTACAGGTGAGTGCTGCGTCCCTCCTGTCTGTCCTGCCCTGCCTGGGGTCAGGCCCCTGCACAGGGCAGGGAGGGCCGGGGAGGGAGTGTTGGGCGGGTGGCTTCCCCAGGAGGTGGCTAACATTTCTCCTGTGTCCTCTCTCCCCCAGGAGTTTCCTCCAGTTGGGTGCTGGCCTGAGTGTGGGCCTGAGTGGGCTGGCGGCTGGCTTTGCCATTGGCATTGTGGGGGACGCTGGTGTGCGTGGCACTGCCCAGCAGCCCCGGCTATTCGTGGGCATGATCCTGATCCTCATCTTCGCCGAGGTGCTCGGCCTCTACGGTCTCATTGTTGCCCTCATCCTCTCCACAAAGTAGCCCCTATCCGAATGCACCAGCCACAGAATATGATGTAAAGACCATCCCCTCATTCCAAAATGAACAGCCTGACACACATGCACGGGGCAGCTGACCCCCCAGTAGTTGGTCTTGTAAATGCGCAGTGTCCTAGTGCCCATCGTCTGTTACCCCGTCCTTGCCCCCGCCCGCCCCGTGCCGTGGACATCTGGGCCCACTCATTACCCATCCAGGCCCCCGACCAGTGAGGATGCAGGCCTCTGCCGCCCCCACTCATCTGCCCTAGAGTGCTCTGTGTATAAGGATGAATTAGAGTTGTCATTTTCTCTTCACTGGATGTTTATTATTTATAAAGATTTGATCTGTTCATACGTCTGTGGAGCAGCCCTCCGTCTCCCAACTATATAGTAATCTTAGGTAGCGTTGCGTTGTGGGGTTACCGTTTGCTCTGAGACTCGTTGGATGGAACCACCCTCCTCCAGCCCCGCCCGCCCGGGGCGCGGGGCCAGTGCGCTAGGCCTGCCAGGCCCCGAGCCGAGCCGTGTCCAATAAAGTTCTCGGTTGTGACTGGACCCCTGTGTGGACCGCTTGTGTGGGGCCGGGGGGGGGGGGGGGGGGGCGGGCACAAGTAGGGGCCGCGGCGTCAGGGCGACCGAAGGGCGCGCCGGTCACGTGGGCGGGCGGGTCACGTGGACGTGCTGGTCACGTGACACGCCTCAGTCAGCTGAGGGTCACGTGGGCCCGGCGGAGCTCCGTGGCCCGCAGTCGGCCGGGTACGCGGGAGCGGGATTCGGCTGTGGGGCTCCGGGCAGTGCCCGCTCGGGTGGCTCACGATGCGCGGCGGGCAGGACGAGGCGCGGGCCCCGGTGCTCCAGTTCACCAATTGTCGCATCCTGCGAGGCCGGGCGCTGCTCAGGTGTGGGGTGCGGGGCCGGGCGCTGCTCAGAGGTGCGGCGCGGGGTGCGGCGTCGGGCGCTGCTCGGGTGCGGGGGCCGGGCGTTGCTCAGGTGGGGTCCGGGGCCGGGTGGGGTGCGGGGCCGGGAGCTCAGAGGTGCGGCGCGGGGTGCGGGGCCGGGCACTGCTCGGGTGGACCCGGGGCCGGGTGGGGTGCGGGGCCGGAAGCTGCTCGGGTGGGACGCAGCGTGCGTGCGGGATAGGCGGTCTTAGCCCCCGCCCCGCCCGGCTCTGGCCGCAGGGAGGATTTGTGGGTGCGTGAAGGCCGCATTGTGGACCCAGAGAAGCTGTTCTTTGAGGAGCGACGAGTGGCGGATGAGCAGCGGGACTGCGGGGGCTGCATCCTGGCGCCCGGCTTCATCGACGTGCAGATCAACGGTGCGGCCTACGGCTCGGGGTGGGGACCCAGAGAAGGTGCTCTGGGCACCGTGCGACCTTCTTCTCTGGCTGTAGGTGGATTTGGCGTTGACTTCTCTCAGGCCACGGAGGACGTGGGTTCGGGGGTCGCCCTGGTGGCCCGGAGGATCTTGTCGCATGGAGTCACCTCCTTCTGCCCCACCTTGGTTACCTCACCACCGGAGGTTTATCACAAGGTGAGGTCAGGCTCCCAGTCTCAAGGAGAGGGAGCTCCAGAAGCAGCAGCGCTTTAAATCTGTGTTCCCACAGACACTTCTTAGCCCTAGCATCTGGCTTTACCTGCTGGCCTCCTTCCGTGTGGGGCCGGGGCCCTGCCCCTAGGCTTTCTCATTCGGGTGTTCCCCCCACCGGCAGTCTCCCTGCCTCTGCAGCTGTTCCATAGGCCTTCACTACTGTCGCCTCAGCGTCTTCCCGGCTACATGTCCTTTCTGCGCTGCCCTCTGGCCGCCTCCAGGCTCCAGAAACGGGTTGCTGGGACTTTGTGATTGCCACATCCTTAGCTGCTCCTCAGGCTCATCCTCCCTAACCTGTCTGTGCTCTGTGATTCCCGTGAGTGTGCTTTCCAGAAAGAAGCTCCACTGTCCGCCCAGCCGCCCCAGTCCGTCCTCCCCAGTCCATCCTCCCGTGCTGCTCTCATCTACCCCCACACCTCCCCTTCTTCCTTCTGTTTATCTGCCCATTCCCCTGGAATCGTGTTTATTTTCCATGGGGGTTCTCTGGTTTTATTCTTTAGCTCATTTTATTGTTGGGTTTTCTCCTCTGCGGGCACGATGTTCTTTCTTCCTGAACTGTTGTTTGGAGAGCAGGCTGTATTCCTCGTGTCTCTGGACTGCTTGATGCCTAACGAGTTTTGAAAAGCGTGGCTGTTCCATTCCCCAAGTTGAGTTTAGGAGGGTGGCAGTTAGGCTGTAATCCCTCATCTTTGTTACGGGGTGGTAGTTTTCTCCAGCACAGGCTCTTTACTGCAATGATGAATCACATCACCCGTCGAGGAGTCCCTCCTGGGTGTGTGCACACAGAGTCCAAGCTGGGTGTTGGGGGAGGTTGGGTGTGGGCTTTGGGTTTGGTCTGGGCCCCTTAACTTCATCTGTCAGCTGGGGGACTCAAGACAGCCTTTAGTTGTTTCTGGGTCTCTGTTTTCTCAAGTCTAAACTGAGCATGACGACACTGTCCATGTCTGGGGGTTAGGGTACTCAGCTCTGTGTGAGGTCTGTATTAAGCACTTGGTAAACTGTCAACCGTGGACGTCCTTTTGGGAAATTCCCCCGGGCCTCCCGTCACAGAGTCAGATGTTAAAAACTAAGCTCGGGGCGCCTGGGTGGCTCAGTCATTAAGCGTCTGCCTTCGGCTCAGGTCATGATCTCAGGGTCCTGGGATCAAGCCCCGCATTGGGCTCCCTGCTCGGCGGGAAGCCTGCTTCTCCCTCTCCCACTCCCCCTGCTTGTGTTTCCTCTCTCACTGCCTCTCTCTGTCAAATAAATAAATAAAATCTTTAAAAAAAAAAACTAAGCTCACTTTGCTGCTGGAAACCAGCACCTGGTTCTGTGTTTTTCCTTCTGGTCATTCGTCCATGCTTTTCCCTGCTTGGAACCTAGGAACATGCCCACTTTATTGTCTCTGTGTTCTTTGTTCTCCCCCTTCTTGGGCCCCACCAGTGAGGCTTAGTGACTGTTCCCTAGTCTCCCAACTGCTGTCCCTGCTCTGAGTCCTGCCATAGGGGCCTTCCTGAGGTACAGGGCTCAGCGCCTCACTCACCCCCACCCCTCCCCTTTTATCCTCAGGGTAAACACCAGCCTTCCGAGCATTCCTTCCCTACCTGTTTGAGCCTTGGTCCTCTCCCTAGGCACATTCCAGCCATTCTAGGCTGTTCTCTCTCCTGCCTCCAAGCTCTCTGCCTGGAAGGCCTTTGCCTTGTTTTGTCTGTTGACTCCCCTTTGGCTCTGCTGTGTGGCCATACACCGGCCATGCCTTCAACAGCCCATCTGACCATCGCCACACACATGGTGAGGTCTTTTTCTTTAGAATGGGGGTTTCCGGACACGGGGACTTCTAGCTTGTGTTGTCTTGCTGGAACGTGTCATCCACCATGAACACTTGCAGGTTGAAGGCCTTGGGCAGCAGAAAGTAGTCGTGGAGGGTGGTGAATGTGAAAATTTGATTCCGGCATCATCTAGGAAATTACAGGATTGTTCACTGGGATATCTTCCCACGCCCATCCACCCACCTTCTTCCAGGACTGCCTCACACTTTGCGGAACTGGATTGCTTCTTTGTCAGAAGTTACCCAGATCCTTTGTCATCGTGTTCTGGTCCACTGAGACCACCTGGTCCTTTTCTGAGGTCTTCTCTAGCCTTACGCTTTGTTAGTCTCCCAGGAGGAAGATCTGGTTGCATTGTTCTTGGCTTCAAGTCCATCATCTGCTTCGCCAAGATCTAGTACCTCCTCAGGTGGCAGGCAGACCTTTATCTCTGGTCCCACACGCTCTCTATCCTTTGACCTTTCCCTCTGCTTTCCTGCCTGAAACATGCCTCATTTTCTCTATCTCCATGCTGTCATTTATGCTATTCTCCCCATTTAGAGTTCTCTAGCCTTTTTTTTTTTTAAGATTTTATTTATTTGACAGAGAGAGATAGAGCAGGAACACAAGGGCGGGGGGAGTGGGAGAGGGAGAAGCAGGCCTCCCACTGAGCAGGGAGTCCAATGCGGGGCTCGATCCCGGGACCCTGGGATCATGACCTGAGCCGAGGGCAGACGCTTAACAACTGAGCCACCGAGGCGTCCCAGTGTTCTCTAGCTTTTTCTTGTAAAACTCTGTTTTTGTTTTTGTTTTTTTAAAGATTTTATTTATTTGACAGAGACACAGCGAGAGAGGGAACACAAGCAGGGGGAGTGAGAGGGGGAGAAGCAGGCCCCCCGCGGAGCAGGGAGCCTGATGTGGGGCTCAATCCCGGGACTCTGGGATCATGACCCGAGCCGAAGGCAGACGCTTAACGACTGAGCCACTGAGGTGCCCCAGTGTTCTCTAGCTTTTCCTTGTAAAACTCTGTTTTGTTTTGAAGTGTGAAGTAAACCCTGAGTATGTTGTTCGGACTTCGAGTTCTGAAGCTGAGACTTGGGGGTTACAGGAGTGGGAGTGGTGTATGTGAGCCCAGGTGGGGAGAACAGCCAACAACGGGCATAGCATTGAGCGGGTCCCCTCTCCATGTGTGTCATTCCCAGGGGAGACCCTGTGCAGAATCCCCTAGAATGTGCCACACGGTGGCTTCCCTGCAAAGACAGGAGTCTAAGGATTCACCCACAGTCCCACCCACCCCTTGGGTTGAGGTATTTCCCACCCCTCTCATCTCACAAGAACCTTGTGTCTGGTGCTGAGCTCCCTCGGAAGACTTTGGAGAAAGCTTTAGGACGGAACCTGACACTCGTCACAACAGGGTCTCCTGGTGGAATGTGGGCAACAGACCTCATACTGTTCTCTGTACAGATGGGCGGGTTGAAGGCAAGGGGTCTAAAGGATGTGTCCCAGAGCCGCCCAGCCTCTGACATGCATGCCCACCCGTCTCAGGGGGAAAAATATGTTCTAGAAAAACTCAACTGTTATCTTCTTTTTTTTTTTTAATCTTTAGTGAACTTATATCTCTCCATGGCTTGTTAGGAAAGCCCGCAGCCCTTTGCCCCCACGGGCTCCCATCTAGAGACAGACCCTTGCAGCTCAGCTGATTCTTGGAGTTTGTTGTCCTTTCTCTGAGTACGTGCTGGTACTCCTTTTTCACTTCTCAGTTTAGGGCGGTGTATGTGTGTGTCTGCTTCTCAGCCAAGGAGCAGAGGATGCACCCGTCCTCCCCACATAGCCGCCTGCAGTCTTGGGGAGGTCAGTCGGCAGGACTGGGTGAAGGGGACTCCGCGTGGTCCCATTTTCTTACTTGGCTGCTGTGTTTTCCTTGGAATTCCTGCTCTTTGCTCCATTCCCTTATCTCGTGACTCAACTCCGGGCTTCCTGCCAGTGGCTCACTCTTCTTTCGGGACATCTGGATGCGCCAGGCACTCCATCAGCATCGCCTTCCTGTGGCAGCCTCTGGCACCCATTTCCCAGCACCGGCTGCTGGCCTCCTTGGGCCGAGCTGTCCTGGCAGCTCCCTTCCCCTCACCTGGGGGCGTCCCCTGGCGTCTTTCTGCTGGGCCTCTGTCCTCCATCCTGGGTCTTCCTCTTTGCTGGTTTACGCTTTCACTTTGGAGCACATTCACTGGCTTCCGCTAGAGAAAGGGGTCACGGGAGGTGCAGTTTTCAAGATCTTGAAGGAATGAGAATGTGTTTACACATGCTCGCTCTCTCTTTTTAGATTTATTTGTTTAACTTTATTTATTTTTTTGACAGACACAGCGAGAGAGGGAACACAATCATGGGGAGTGGGAGAGGGAGAAGCAGGCTTCCCGTGGAGCAGGGAGCCCGATGGCGGGCTTGATCCCAGGACCCTGGGATCATGACCTGAGCCGAAGGCAGACGCTTGACGACAGCCACCCAGGCACCCCAACATTTATTTATTTATTTATTTTTATTTTTTTATTTTTTTAAAGATTTTATTTATTTGACAGAGACATAGAGAGGGAACACAAGCAGGGGGAGTGGGAGAGGGAGAAGCAGGCTTCCCGCTGAGCGGGGAGCCCGATGCGGGGCTCGATCCCAGGACCCTGGGATCATGACATGAGCCGAAGGCAGACGCTTAATGACTGAGCCACCCCGGAGCCCCAAGTTTTATTTATTTTAGAGAGCAAGTGAGGGAGAGGGAGAGGGAAAGAACCCCAAGCAGACTCCCTGCTGAGCGTGGAGCCCGACATGGGGCTCCATCTCACGATCTCAAGACCATGACCTGGGCCGAAATCAAGAGTCCAACGCTTAACCAACTGAGCCACCCAGGTACCCCTGTTTTTGCTCTCTTTATTGAGTTCTAGTTCTTTTTTATTTTAAAGATTTTTTATTTTTTTATTTTTTATTTATTTTTATTTTTTTTTTAAAGATTTTATTTATTTATTTGACACAGAGAGAGAGATCACAAGTAGGCAGACAGGCAGGCAGAGGGAGAGGGAAAAGCAGGCTCCCCGCTGAGCACAGAGCCCGATGTGGGGCTTGATCCCAGGACTCTGGGATCATGACCTGAGCTGAAGGCAGATGCCCAACCATCTGAGCCACCCAGGCGTCCCAGATTTTTTTTTATTTATTCGAGACACAGAGATAGAGCCCATGAGCAGGGGGAGAAGCAGAGGGAGGGGGAGAAGCAGAGGGAGGGGGAGAAGCAGACTCCCTGCTGAGCAGGGAGCCCGATTCGGGGCTTGATCCCAGGATCCTGGGATCATGACCTGAGCTGAAGGCAGACGCTTAACCATCTGAGCCACCCAGGCGCCCCTTGGGTTCCAGTTCTATGTTAGAAGTGACTTTGCTCTAGAATTTTAAAGGCATCGCTGTGTTGTCTTTTAATTGCCAGGGTTGCTGCTGAGAAGTCAGAAGCCACCCGACCTCTGGTACTTTGTGCGTGACTGATTTCTTCCCTCTGGAGGCTTGTGGAACCTTCCTTTTGGCCCTGGGTTCTGAAACCTGAGGGGGACATGGGTGGGGCCTGGGGGGAGGTCATCGGTAGTGCTGGTCTGCAGCACGGCCTAGCTGTCTCAAGTCTGGTTTTCGGTGCTTGTCTTGAATAAGTTCTTCGTGATTTTCTACCGTGTTTCTCTGTAGTCTCCTTCTGGAAGCCATCATTCCACTGCTGGGCCTCCTGGATGGATTCTCTAATTCTTCCTCTGATTCTGCTTTCTTGCTGTTTTCTCCGTTGTTATCCTGCGGTTCTTCTCTTGGGTTTTTTGCTTCACCGCTCACGTAGCTTTAACTTGGAAGAGCTTGCTTTCTTTCTCGGAATGTATCCTGCTGATGCTCCGTTCTTGTCTCATGGGTGCAAGACCTCTCCTTACGTGTCCTCCTGTGCCCACCGGCCCTGCCCCGTCTGTCCCGTGTGTCCTTGGAGTCTTCCCCGAGCTGCTACTGAGCTTCGGTTATCAGCTCTGTTTGAGATAGGCACCAGCAGGCTGCTGGGAGCCCCAAGCCTGCGGAGGCTTCCTGGGGGCGCCCGTAGTCGAGGTCCGTGCTCAGCGAGAACAGGCCTCACTGGCTTCATGCTGAACGTGTCAAGAGCATAAACTTCCACTTAATTGCTGGGTGTGTGCGCCTCGACCCACCTCTCTCCTGGAGACCTCCTGGTTTACTTCTCCAGGTGCTTGCCGGGCCCATGTGGGGACGCTGCTGCTCTTCAATGACATGTCGGTTGTGGTCCCCCTACTTCTCAAGCCACCAGGCATGGCCAAGGCCTGCAGCGCGGCATCTTTGTGCTGGCCGTGTCCCCCATATGCGCCTGCCCGCGTCTGCCCAGCGTCGCTCCTCAGCCTCCCCGGACGGTTCTGCTCTTCTCCCGTCTTGCGCGTCACACGAGGTTTCAGCCGCCTCTGAATCCCTTTATGTTGTCTGGGGTGGGGGAGCTCTACAGGCTGGCGTGTTCGTCCAGCAGCTCAGCCCATGGACTCTGCTGTCCTGCAGGGCTCCCCGTCCACTCCCTTCTCCATGTTCCTTCCTGAGGGAGGTGTGGGCTGGGACGCCTGCCTGCTTCCGAGATGGGTCACATGAGCGCCTGTTATGCACAAGTGACCTTCCCGATGGTGTTGAGCTCGGGCACGGCGTGGCCATGCCGTTGATGCCCGAGCCCCCAGCCCCGTCTGCACTGAGCTCTCTGGCCACTGAGCCCCTGCTTCTGCACTCGCTCTGCCTGGAGTGCACGCCCTCCTCTTGCTTCTGGCCTTGCTTCTGTTCCTGCAGCCCAAGAGGCTGGGCTGGTCAGCCTCTCCAGGTCCAGACCCTCTGAGCATGCCACCCACTGTGTCCCAGCTGCTGCCTGGACTGGGGCCACCCGGACAGGCCAGGGCAACGGGGTTGCCTTCTGTCCATGTGCCTGCCCTCTGCGCAAGAGCTCTTTCCTCCTGTCCTGGTCCTTGCAGGCAGCTGGCCGTGCATCCCCCACGGCTCCTCCACGTCCTCATGGTTCCCAGTGCTGTGCTTTCCCTGACCACGTTTGGGGGCCTTTGACTCCCTTCTAATACCTGAGGGAAGGCCATCGGGGGCTGATCTCTGATGTTGGCTGGGCTCTGACCTCTGGGCACTGGGCCGTAGGGGGCAGGGCTTTAACAGCTGGTTCCCCCCAGGTCCTTCCTCAGATCCCTGTGAAGAGTGGTGGTCCCCATGGGGCAGGGGTCCTCGGTGAGTGGCTGACCCCTCTCCCTGCCCCCACCCTGGGAGGCTCCTTGGGGACCTGTTGGCAGCCCCTCCCCCTCCAACTGGGGAGGGAGGTCGGGCAGGTGACAGGGGCCAGGGTGGGGGCTGCAGGGCAGGAGGCATGCTGGAGCCATCCACTCCCCTCCTCCCAGGGGTGCACCTGGAGGGCCCATTCATCAGCCGGGAGAAGCGAGGTGCACACCCCGAAGCCCACCTGCGCTCCTTTGAGGCCAACGCCTTCCATGATGTGCTGGCCACCTATGGGCCCCTGGACAACGTCCGCATCGTGACGCTGGCCCCCGAGCTGGGCCGGAGCCGAGAGGTGATACGGGCACTGGCGGCCCGTGGCATCTGTGTGTCCCTAGGTGAGGGGGGCTGCCCCCAGGGTTGGGCCCTCATGGGGGTACTGGGCTGGGTGCGTAGTTTGATTCCAGGTCCCCCATGCAGGACACTCGGTGGCCGACCTGCAGGCCGCGGAGGAAGCTGTGCAGTGTGGGGCCACCTTCATCACCCACCTCTTCAATGCCATGCTGCCTGTGAGTAACCCCCCCCAAGTCCCGCGGGCGGGCGCAAGGGCTCCTGCCATCACTCAGCTGCTCCCTCCTAACCCTGCCCAGTTCCACCACCGTGACCCAGGGATCGTGGGGCTCCTGACTAGTGACCGGCTGCCACCAGGCCGCCACATCTTCTACGGGATGATCGCTGATGGCACGCACACCAACCCTGCTGCCCTGCGCATTGCCCACCGGGCCCATCCCCAGGGTGAGTGGCGGGGCAGACCAGGGGCAGCGGGGAGGCCACTGCGGGGTAGGTCTAAGGTCCCTTCCTCCCGCAGGGCTGGTGTTGGTCACCGACGCCGTTCCTGCCCTGGGCTTGGGCAACGGCCGTCACACACTGGGGCAGCAGGAGGTGGAGGTAGATGGGCTGACAGCCTATGTGGCAGGTGAGTGATGAGTGATCCTCTCGTCCCCGCCAACTGCCCCCACAAGAACAGCCCCTCGGCCTCTTATGGGATGCAGGAATCTGGGTGTTCCCCACCAGCCTGCTGTTCCCCCCCCCAGCCCACTGCCCACCCCCCACCACGTGCCTGGTGGCCTCTGGTCCCCCAGAGCCTGCCCTCTCTGCTCTGAAGGCACCAAGACGCTGAGTGGCAGCATAGCCCCGATGGACGTGTGTGTCCGGCACTTCCTGCAGGCCACAGGTCAGTGCGGCTGGCGTGGGGGGTATGTGTGCACATGTGTGTGCATGCGTGCACAGAGGGTAGAGGCTACGTCTGGGAGAGGTGGGAGGGAAGCACGGAGAGTCTCGTACCTACATCCTTCGTCTGGCGGAGTTCCCAGGGGACAAGCACCAGGAATGTGGCTGAGGTCCCCCTGCAGGGAGCTCCTGGCAGACTAGGACCGGGGTGATGGAAGTGAAGCCATGGCACCCGCGAGGGGAATGGACTGCACCTTACCCGCAGCAAGGGCCTTCGTCTTGGACCCTGTGGGCTCGCAGAACTTCATGGGTCCAGAGCTAGGGAGATGAGGTGGGGGTCAGAGCTATGCTCCAGGCTTCTTAAGGGGCTGGGCCTGTTGTTGGTGAGGTGGGAAGGGGTGTCTGGCAGAGGCTGTGGTTGGCCAGGCCCTGTGGGATTCTTCATAGTGCCCTGGGGCTGGGGTGTCACCTGGGGGCATTGGGGCTCAGCGTGCTGTTTAGAGCAGCAGGGAGACAAGCCAGGAGGCGGGAAATGGCTTTGGCCTGGCAGCTGGGGGGGTGATACGGGGAACAGAAGGAATGGGGTTTAGTTGTGTGATCTCTCGAGGGGTAGCAGGAATAGAAAGGCAAGACCAGGCGGCTTCATCAATGGCTCAGGCTACTGCTTCTTTGTGGGGTTGCTCTACCTGGGACCCTGAAGGAGGAGGGGCCTGCAGGCCTTTGGGTCCAGAGTGTCCATGAGGACGGGAGGCCTGCCAGTCTGGGATGGGTGAGAGAGCAGGAAAAGGGTCCCCAGCAGTGTCCTCAGACTGGGGGCGGGGGGGAGGTGGAGCCTTGTCTCCCTGCTGCAAAGGCCTGGGATGTCTCCCCTCCCCAGTTCCTAGGCCTTGGAGCTTGGGGCTGTGGGGTGGGGGAGGGGCTGCTGGCCGAGCTGGGATGGGGGATGGTTACCCAGTTATGTCCCCTGAGCAGGCTGCAGTGTGGAGTTGGCCCTGGAGGCTGCGTCCCTGCACCCCGCTCAGCTGCTGGGGCTGGAGAAGCGCAAGGGCACCCTGGACTTCGGGGCCGATGCAGGTCAGGGCCTGATGTGGGCGCCCAGGCCACTGAAGACTTGGGAGCTCCCGGGGACTTGGGACAGTGCCAGGGCAGGTGGAATCTTCCCTATGCCCAGGTGGCCTTGCCCACCACCAACCTCAGCCCGGGCCCGTTTTCCGATCAGGCCCGGCTTTCTGGTGTATGAAACAAGGCTGGCTGAGGAGCTGCCGGGGCCTTTGTCCCTTGTACCCTACTGCCAGGAATACTGGTTCCAGGACTTTGGCCAGCCTGCAATGGTTTGGGGTGCCCTGCCCAAATCATGTTGCAGGCTTCAGTTTCCCCACCAGCTCCTGGGCAGGGGTGGGGAGGGGAACAGAGCTTCTCTTAGGGGTGATGAAGCTCCTGGAAGCTGGCTGGGGGTTGGGGTGGCGGTGGGCCCACCCACCCCTGCTCCCATCTCACCACCCGCCTCTGACCCAGACTTCGTGGTGCTCGATGACTCTCTCCACGTGCGGGCCACCTACATCTCGGGCGAGTTGGTGTGGCAGGCGGAGGAGGCCAGGCAGTGACCAAGGACCACAGCCGGAAAGGATGCCCAGCCTTAGCTGGACGCGGTCAGGGCTGAGTCGTGGAGGAGCTGGTCTCCAGGGAGCGAGTGGGCGCCCTGCCCCAGGTGGAGGCCTCCGCTCAGGAGGCAGCTGGATAAACGCGCGCCCAGCAGGGACTTGTCTGGTCTCCGAGTGTTGCTTCAAAGCAGGGCGCCGTCACCTTGGTGGCTGTCTGGGTGGTGGTGGGGGGAGGGGGATTGGGAGTGGGAGTGGCTGGATTCTGGCTCATCCCAGCTCTCTGCAGGCCCCTGTCTGTGGCACAGATGTGTCTGAGGTCTGCAGACCCACAGGCAGAGGTGCTGGTTGGAAATGATTGGAGGGTGGGTGGGGAAGTCCTGGGCTGTAGGTTGAGAAGTGGACCGGAAGGGGCTTGGGGACAGAGTGCAGATAGCTTCAGAAGTTCACGTGTCAGGGGACCGAGGGGAAAGGGTACTTCTTGCGATTTTAAACAAGGAGAGAACTGGCTGTGCAGGCAAGTTAGCTGGGGCTGGAGGAGCTGGGTGTAGGAGGGGCCTCGGGTGGGCAGCGCAGAGGGTTCGGAGGGCTACTGCATGAGGATGTCCCAGGGGCTCACTCTCTGCACCCTTGAGTTGGGTAGGCAGAGTGGGGGGCCAGGGCCATAGTGCCGGGTGCTCCTCCCCAGCCTTCAGGGGGCATCCGCGCCGGCCTCAGGACCCCAGCTCGCCTGGCTGTGGGTGCAGGAAGCAGTGGCCAGGGGCCCCTGAGCTGACCCTGGCCACTGGTCTCGCCCAGCCCGCAGCCCTACTTCTTTGAGCCCTTGGGATAATCAAGGCTCCACTTCCTGGGGTGTTTTTTCTGAACAACCCCTTCTCCTGACCCTACTCCCAGGTGGGCACGATGATCCCCCTTGCACCCTGGTGTTTGCACAGCTGGAGGTGACCCTGCCTGGTGCTGGTGGGCAGCTTGGGGGTCACCAGTGTCCTGAGCCCTGCAACTGTTTTCCCGTTAGTGTCATCCTGCAGCCTTCCATGTCCCCTCCGTCCTGGCAGCGGGGTCCCCACGTTGGGAACGTGGGCTGTTGGGTTCTCTGAGAAGGATAGCTGTGGGGCAGGTGGGCTCTGAGGAGCTGTGCAGGTCCTGAGGACAGCTGTGACATCGGAGTCGGATGGCAGGGGTTGGTGTAGCCCCAGATCTGGGGTTGACTTTCTCCCTCATCGTGTCCTGGGCAGCACCTCCCCCCTTTCTCATGGCTGTAGTCCTTGGAATAGGAGCTTGAAGGTGAGTGTCCCAGGACGCCGTGGTGTGGCTTGGCCACCCTTCCCCTTGCCTCTGCCACAGAGCACACTACAGGAAGCGTCTCCAGGCCCAAAGTGACAAAAATGGCCACGGGACCTGGCTGTGTTTGAGGGTGAACAGCCTGGGGAGAACCGGCACCGTAAGGCAAGACTCAGGAAAGGCCACCTGCAGGGGTACCAGGGGACTGGGTCTCAGGCCACATGCCCGTGGGGTGCAGGGACTTCTAGGCCCAGCAGGTGACAGAGCAGTTCCTGGAAGACAGCCAGCTGCTCCACCCTGGTTGGAGGGAGCAGAGGAATGTCTCCAAAACACATTCAAAGCTGAGTGGTGGGCACTTGCCTTGTTTGGTGCTAGGCCTAAGTGCGTTACCAGCGTGAACCCGTTCTTTTCTGCCAAAAATCTAAAGGAGTTTCCTGTTTGTCATCCCCATTCTCAGATGGGGAAGCGGGCACCTGATTCCAGAGCTGGGGAGCACCAGAGCTAGGATTTGTCCTGGCCGCCCTACGGGGGGCCCTCCCTTAAACCTGTCACCACGCTGCCTTTCTGGGTGGAGAATCTGGGAAGTGCTAGTTGAACTCGGGGTCAGCAGGGGTGAGGCACCCGTGCAGGTTGGGAAAAGCACTCTAGGCAAGGGGAAACTACCCCACGAAGATCCCGCGGCACTCTCGCTGGAAAGGGGTGCAGCCATCACCACCGTCATCCGCAGAACTTCACCACCCCAGGAGAAGTTCTGTTCCCTCTAGGTACTGTCCCTGTCCCCCCATCTCCTCCAGCCTGGCACCGACCACTCCACTTCTGATTCTGAGGCTGCAGGGTTTTAAACAAGATGTGCTGCCGTTTTGTTAGACCCCCCCAGCAAGGAGACTGAGGAACTGGCTGTAGGGTGGCAGTGGGGCTGGAGACAGGTGAAGCGGGGGACAGGCATGCTCTAGTGTTGGTGTAGAGTAGGCTGCGAGGGGTGTGCCTGAGTCACTGGTGGGTGGGGGTGACATTTTCACTGAGGTGGGGAAGCTGGGGTGGGATCCTCGGGGAGGTGACCTGGCGTGCAGCCCGCACCTTCGTGGCTTGCTCTGTGTTGTACGTGAGTGGGAGGACCAGGGGACCGGGTGGTGCTAGGACCCGGTGCCGGGGCCGGAGCGTCGTGACTCTGCGGAGTGGGACGAGGGCCCCCTGGCGGCAGGGCTTGGGAGCTGCGGAGGGGTCCACTTGAGGGCCCCCGACTGCGCCGAGTGCACGCGGGTTCGAATCCAGGCGCTGAGGCGTCCCTTACGAAGTCTTGGTCTCCTAGTCGGGTTGACGGGCCCCGGAGGATCTGGGTGGTCCAGACCGGAGAAGCCGGCTTGGGGGTGGGGTGGAGGGGGAGACGGTATCAATCGCGGTGCACGGTGACTCCGGCCCGAGCCTGTCCGCCGCGGGCCCGGCCTGCGGCCCAGGCGCCGGGTCCACGCGGACGCAGAGGTACAGTAAGAGCTGCGGCGCACGGGGCTACGGCTTGCTGCTGGAGGGGCTCCTCCCTGGGGGACGGACTCGTGCCGGGGCCAATCAGGATTGTCGTGCGCAGCGACGCGCCGCGGCCGAGCGGCTGGGGGGCGTGTCCGCCTCTCACCCTGTACCGGATTAAGGGACCGATCCGGCCTCGGCTCCGGCGGGTGCAGGGGAACCGGGGGCCTCGTGCCCCCCGCGCGCTGCGGACCCCACTGCGCCCCGGTCCGCCCGCCTGCCTCTCTGCGCGCCTTCCCGCCCCACCGCTGCCCTCCCTCCCTATCGCCGCCCTGTGAATCCCCTGCGCCCCAAGCCTCCTCTCCCCGCCCTCGTTGGCGTTGGGGAGTAGGGTGTGGGTTCCCCGCCGGCCCCCTTCCACTGCCTTTCCCAGCCTCGCCCCAGCTCCGAGCGTGTCCAGCGTCGGGGGTGCGGGAGCGCCTGGGTACAGCAGGGGGTGTGGCACCCGGAGGGTGGGCAAAGGGCGGTTCCACTTAGCCCCTGCGGCCTACCCCCTTCGCCCCCTGTCGTCCCCAGGCAGCCCGGTGCCCGGAGCGATGGCCCTGAGTCTTGCCTGCCTCCCACTCCCGCACCATTAAGAGCTTGGTGTGCTCCTTCCAACGTGATCCAACATACCTTGTCCTATGTTTATGTCTTGGTTTGTTTCATAAACTGGAATTGTACTTTTGATACTGCTCTGCTAGTAACTATTTTTTGGTTAAGCAGCCTGAAACGGAAAGCTGCCTGGGTGGGGACACGTGGAAATGTCTCTGTACTTGAACAAGGTCCCCAGTGTTCTTCTCGAAGATTCATGTTTCATAACGTTAACCAGATCCCAGCGTGGACCAGTCGGGTTTCTCCCCCCGCCAAACCCCAGCCCCGAGGAGGAGGGACCATGGAGTGATGGGCAGGGAGCTCTGGGGCCCCAGATGCTCAAGCGTGTCTAGGAGGCGGGAGGAGACCCGGTGTAGGCGCTCTTTTACGCCCTTTGGGTTCCGGGTTTGCGTGTATTCGTTTTCTCGTGTTCCTGTAACAAATTACCACAAATTAGGGGTTCAAAAGAACACACATTTATTTTATAGCTCTAGAGGTGGGAGTGAGAAATAGGTCTCGGAGCTGAAATCAAAGTGGTGGCAGAGCTTTGTTCTCCCTAGAGGTGGCGGGGGTGGGGGGGGGGTCCTTCTGTTCCCAGCTTCCAGATGCTGCCCACACTGGTGGTCTCGTGGTCTCTTGCATTTGCCGAAGCCAGTGCTGGCCAGTCGTGCTGTTCACGTTGCCTCATTCGGGCTCTGACTCTTTCTCTTCTATCTTTTAAGGACTCTTGTGATTATATTGGGCCGAGCTGGATGATCCTGGATAATCTGCCTCTTTTAAGGTCAGCTTATTGACAACCATCATCCTCCCTTTCTATGTGATGTAACATATTCACAGGTTGGGTGAACAGGACATGGTCATTTCTGGTGGGGCTGTTATTCTGCCTGCCTCCTCATCCAGAGAGAGGGGCCTGGACCACGGCTCCCTACTGCCTGGGTCTAAAGGAGATACTACATCCCTATTATCAGGGTACGAAGGTGCTCCTTTCACTACATGCTTATCAACACTGGATGTTTTCAGTCTTTGGGATTTTGACCAATTTTTGGAATCAGCCCATTTTACAGCTGGGGAAGTTGAGACTTAGGGAGGGAAGGTTACTCACCTGAGTTTTTTTTTTTGTTGTTTTATTCATGAGAGAAAGAGAAAGGCAGAGGCAGAGGGAGAAGCAGGCTCCCCGCAGAGCAGGGAGCCCAATGCGGGACTCGATCCCAGGACCCCGGGATCATGACCTGAGCCGAAGGCAGATGCTTAACCGACTGAGCCACCCAGGCGCCCCTCACCTGAGATTTGATGCAACTTTCTGTTTCCTGTCTCCCAGTCTAGTTAAAATATTTTTTTCCATGTAGCACAATTTATATGAGAAGATATTTGTCTAGGTGGCTTGGAAATTATTGGCTTTGGCAACTCTCTCTCTCTCTTTTTTTTTTTTTTAAGATTTACTTATTGGGGCGCCTGGGTGGCTCAGTAGGTTAAGCATCTGCCTTCAGCTCAGGTCATGATCCCAGGGTCCTGGGATGGAGTCCCGTGTCGGGCTCCCTCCTCAGCGGGAAGTCTGCTTCTCCCTCTGACCCTCACCACCTCTCATGCTCTCTCGCTCTCTTATTCTCTCTCTCAAATAAATAACTAAAATCTTTAAAAAAAATGTAAAAAGAAAAAAAGTTGGATGCTTAGCCCCCTGGAGCCCCCAGGGTGCCCCTCCCCACCGCAAGTCAAGCCTTTAGATGGCTCAGCTTTCCCTACCCTCTTGACTGCGAATTCCTGAGAGACCCTGAGCGGGAACCACCGCGGCCAAGCTGCTCCTGGCTTCCTGACCCACAGAAACCATGAGATCGTAAATATTTGTTGCTTGAGGTCTCTGAGTTGGGGGATAATTTGTTACACGGGCCTGGGTGGCTAACACATTAGCTGTGTGATGCTGGGCAAGTCCCATCGCCTGTGAAGCTGGGTTCCCTCCCTTGGGCCACCGCACTTAAGAGCAGTAAGTGAGGCACGGGTGAAATGCCACAGGCCATGTGGAGCACAGCGCTGACCGCCCCCCGAGGCCCCCCCCCCCCCCCCCCCCCCCGCAAGCTGTGTATATACGGCAGCCTTTCAGCCTCTCCTAGCGTGGTTATCATCCTCCTGTCCCTCCTTGGGTGGAACATGACCTCACAATGTCAAGCCAAGCATCGCATTCTTGGCCAGTGACAGAGGCACTGGGCAGGGAAAGGAGAGATAAGAGCCAGGGGCTGTCCCTCTTCTTCCTCCAGCCAGAGTGCCCGTGAACTGTGCGGGGCCAGGTGAGTCCATGTCCCCTCCTGCTTGCTGTCCCGGGATCTGCAGCCGGACCTGACCCATGGCAGGGGTGCCCTGCCTCTTGCTAGGTGAGAGGGGTGGCCTGGCCTGGCTTTTGGCTTGCACAATGGCTGCCATCGAGGCCCCATGAGAACTGAGTACTGTTCTTGTTCCTCTTTCCGAGGCTGCTCCCTGCCCTGCCCCCGCTGCCTGCTCAGCAGCTTTCCGCAGGCCTCCAGCCTGCCCCTCTCCCCTCACACCTTCCCCTGAGGCCACAGAGGATGCCTGCCCCACCTGCTGCTCCAGGGGGCTGTAGCATTCCCCGCGGACTTCTCCCTCTCAGTTTTTCCCCCTCCCTGTTGGTCTTTGAATTCCCGAAGAACTACGCAGTCTTGCTTCGGTGTAAGCGACTCTGAAAAAAGAAAAAAAAAAAGCTGAAGACTTCAGTTTGGTTCATATTCTGTGACTTGCCTCTTTACCTTCACTCTCCGTTAGACCTTTACCCTCTTCTTTCCAGTAGCTGCATCGAATTCTCCAGGATGAACGTACCATAATTTATTTTACCATTCTCTTGTTGATAAATATTTTGGTTCTTTTTTTTCTTTTTCTCTTTTGTTATTTGCTTCAGGTTAAAGTTACGCCGTCACGAACATTCTTGCGCAGTTTTACCTTCGTGAGTGAGAGCTTTTTAGAATCTCCGGGAAAAAGATACACCCACTTTATTAATTTTTATTTGCATCAATGTTTAAGAAGCCAGATAGTTGTAAAAAGGCTTGTAGGGGCGCCTGGGTGGCTCAGTCGTTAAGCGTCTGCCTTCGGCTCAGGTCATGATCCCAGGGTCCTGGGATCGAGCCCCGCATCGGGCTCCTGGCTCAGCGGGGAGCCTGCTTCTCCCTCTCCCTCTGCTTGTGTGCACTCCCTCTCTCTCTCTCTCTCTCTCTCTCTCTCGTATAAATAAATAAAAATAAAGAATAAAATAGAAATAAAAAGGCTTGTAATGCAGAACAGCAGCCGGTGCCTCACCTCTCCCCCCTCCTCACATCCCACTTACTACTGGTTTAAATGTTCTTTCTGCTGTGTATGTCTATCTTTCTAACGAATATTCTCCCACTTTATGTCTGGACTCATCACTTACAGCCATTATCTAGTGCCTGTCTGTTAGAAGAGGTGAGAATTCAGCTGTCTCACGCCCCCCTCCTCTCTGGGTCCTTCTGAGGTAAAGGATGATGATTACTGGTTGAATCCGTGCACCTGTATTATGACTGTAACTATCCCTCACAGCTGAGAAGAGTGAGGCGCCTGGTAAACGGTGATTTTGCTTCCTTCCTGATAGGGCTCTTCCCCTGGAGTTTTCTTGTCTCTCTGTCGCTTCTTAATTCAGTTTTTTTATGTGGCGAAAGCCATGAGAGGATCTATCATTTTCAGCTTCTTTCTGGAGCCCTCCAAAGCCTGCTTCCCTTGGGTCTGTGTGCTCCCTGTTCTTATCCTGGGATTTCTCCTCATTATCCATTTAAAATTGCACCTTTCCCCCAGGCACTCCTGAGGCCCCACTGATTTTCTTTCTTCCCCGTAGCACTAACTGCCGTCTAACATCCGGGAAGATTTGCTTATTCATTTGTCTCCCCCACCCTGCCTCCCGCCTGTGGCATCGGAGTTTCATGAGGGCAGAGATTTTTGTGTTTTGCTCGCCAGGGAATTGTCAACGTCTAGCACGGTGCCTGGCACGGAGGGGAGACTGAATCCATACTCGGTGAGTGGACAAATCCTGGGACTTGCCTTCCTCACCTTCCTGTGTGTTTTGTTCCTTCCTGTTTGCTGGATCTCATGTCTTCTTCTTTCTTGGTTTTCTCCATCATTTGGTGGAGTACATCCATTAGTAACTTTCTGAGAAAGGTCACTCTTCATGTTTGTGTGTACATATTTTTTTTTAGACTCTAGATCTATGTATTTATACGCAATTGCACTTAGTGTATGGTCTGGCAAATTTCACATGTGAGATAGTAATAAATACTAAGTATCTCCTAGGGTTGTGATGAGAAGTAAGATAAATCTTTAAAAAATGGTTAGCATTCTCTGAGGACAAGTTGACATTACTTTGTGAGGGCTACAATAAACACAAAAGAAGGGTTTGTTGGGAGGCAGTTGGGTGCAGTGCCAAGAGCAGGGCCCTGCTGTTGGTCAGGGGTGGTTTTGAGTTCTGTGCTCTGTGACCTAATATATGACCGAGAGTAGGCAGGGCACCAAAGCCTCAGTTCTCTCATGTGAAAGAGGGAGATGGTCACAGTTAACCTCCTGCTCGTAGGGCTGTTGTGGGCAAAATCAGATGTGCTTTTAATCTGTACTAAGGGTTATGACGTAGAATAACGTTCTCAGTGTTACCGAGTGTTGAATGTGGCTTGGCATGGTGGTAAGAGCTGGTATCTACCTTGACCTTGTCTTTGTGTTCACTGAGGGTTAGTGTCCGGAGTGGGGTAACCAATTGGCAATTTTCAGCCTGTATCTAAAGTCCCGAGAGGGATCCCTGTACTTTGGCCCAGCAGTTCCATCTGCTGAGGATTTATCCTAAGGAAATAAATAAAGGTGTCCTACGTGGATCTGTAAGCTATAGGCTGCCTCCAGTGGAGTCCTCCGCAGCCCTCACCACCGGGGAAGGTGGCGGTCAGATGTCAGCAGAACTGTACGGGATACTGGATGATGCATTGCTAAATGAAAAAAGTATCCAAACCGCATAAGCCCTTTTGGGGAATAGGAGTTATATTTACCATTTTGACTGTTCTGTAAGGTGCATCCATGTACAGAACACTGGAAGCTTGGACAAACAGAGGCTGTAGAGCCTAATGGTCAAAGCATAGCCTCTGGCATATGGGTATCAAGATTCTGGTTCTGGCACTGTGAGACCCAGGGCAAGTTA
Source organism: Neomonachus schauinslandi (assembly GCF_002201575.2). Classification (NCBI taxonomy): domain Eukaryota; kingdom Metazoa; phylum Chordata; class Mammalia; order Carnivora; family Phocidae; genus Neomonachus; species Neomonachus schauinslandi. The sequence goes on from NC_058407.1 coordinate 139,355,372, forward strand.
TAGAACTGCACTGTGCCTCAGCTTCCTCACCCTTTCAAAAACAGGGGCCACACTAGCAGGGATGCTTACTTAGACATCAGGCATGAAAATTCTTTATTTTTTAAAAAAGATTTTATTTATTTGAGAGAGAGCACAAGCAGGGGGAGCAGCAGAGGGAGAGAGAGAAGCATCCTCCCCTCTGAGCAGGGAGCTGGGACCCTGGGATCATGACCTGAGCTGAAGGCAGATGCTTAACTGACTGAGCCACCCAGGTACCCGTAGGCATGAAAGTTCTTTAGTAAGAATAAGTGCTAAACAAAAAAAAAAAAAAGAAAAGAAAAAGGAGTAAGAGTTGGGTCAATGTTAGCAGCTATCACTGCTATTCAAGAATTAACTAGTTAGTGGGCTTATGGATTCGTTTATCTAATTATTCTCTGTATGGTCTAAATTGTTATTTTTCAAAATAAATATGTATTTCTTTTGGAAATAGAAAAAAAAGGTTATTTAAAAGTATGCAACCTTGAGGTAACAAAGATGACTGTGATTTTGTTTAAAACAGCATGGTCATAACACAACAGTGTGAATGCATTAAATGCCACTCAGCTGTGCACATGGCAGATGATAAAATGGTTAAGGTAGTAAATTTTATGTCTATTTTACCACAAGCACAAAAACCAACAATAACACCATCATCATTAACAACTACAAGAAAATTTAACATCTCATCAACAGTAACGACTACAAAAAAATCCACAAAACCACAGGCAAAGAAGAAAGTTCTGCAGGTGTCCCTGCGACTATCAGCAGTGATGCCATGGGATTGTTTTCTGCCTTATCAATTGGATTTTATAGCCCAAATTTCCGTCCGTGAACACTGGTCAGTTTCGTAAGCAGCGAAGTTGCGTCTGTCGTTTGCGCGGAGCCCGGCTCCCGATCCCAGCCACGCGTGGGAGCCCAGCCCCGCCGCTCCCTCGGGCGTGACCTTGGCCAGCTCGGCGCCCCTGCGAGCCTCAGTTTCCCCCGTGGGCGCCAGGGATGACAGCTCCCCCCC
>NC_058407.1:139361401-139497495 GCF_002201575.2 Neomonachus schauinslandi
GAATCCATGTCTGAGTGGTGGCAGGGGCCTGGGCGCCACTCTGCCCCAGGCCTTTTTGGGTTCATGATGGTTCTTGGTCTGCTTTCATTGTTTGGTTGCACTTATGTAGCTGTGCAAAGTCTGTTTCCATCCCCTTAGTGTAGAAAATTTTCCTGATTTTAACTGAGATTTTTTACTCCAAGAAATTCTAAGTCATTTTGAATGTCTTAAGAGAGGTAGTTTGCTATAAAGGATCTATGTTTGTGGCTTTCATATCCCTCATCAGGGCAACTGATGGAAGTTTGTGCTTAAATAGCTGGATTGCATATAGGCCCGCAGAAGGAGAGCTGACTGCACTGCAAGGTCTGCGTATGGAAAAGATGGGACATGCCCTACACTAGCAGCCCCTGCCTTATTGCACAGCCCACGGAAGACCAAACAAGCATGGTTTTCATTTGGAGTGTTGTCTGGCGGCCTGATGAACACATAGTTCCTGGTGGCCTCATAGACAGGATCAGGTGCCCGGTGCACCAGCCACTGTGCTTTGAATCAGCTTGCAGCCTTCAGGGAAGCCAGGTATTTAAAGGTGTTGTGTGAAGGTATGTCTGGATGCCAGGGAGGTTCGTCCTGGCGGTCTGTGTCCTCTGCATGTTTGTGGAGCTGGTGGCAGGTCTGTCCACGTTGGAGAAGGCTGACGAGAGGCTGCGTGCAGACAACTGCGTGTGTACATCTCGGCAGTATTTCAGTCAGAATTCATCCGGATGAGAGCTTAGTTGTTACAGTGATTTCATTGTTAAAGTCTCATTCTTCAACCTGTTTTTCTCTTTTGGAATTAATGTATTGCAGCGGAAGTTGTATCTCAAAGCGACAGCTGTATATCGGATGCTGTCAGAGAAGGCTGCTAAGATTTGCAGGGAAGCTTGAAGTCTTACAGAAATTCTTGTTGTGTGCTCTGACCTGCAGTGGTGACCTGTGAGGAACGGGGCTCGCAGTTAACTTTTCTGCTGTCCCTCCCTGTTTCTGAGAGATGGGGAGCAGAGGGCCTCCCACCCCCCTGGGGGGAGACCTTGCTCTTGAACCCAGTGTGAAGCAGGTGTGTGGACTCCGTTGTGGCCTGGCTGCGGATGCTGCCGTGCAGTGAAGGAAGGGATGCCACCTGGAGGGGCGGCCACACTGTGCTCTCGTCATGCACTCCCTCCCGCCCCACCGCCGGCGGGGCTTAAAACACCTCATGCTTTCTTCCCGGGTCCCCCTTTCCTGGGCATCGAGAAGTTAGCATTTGCTGGAAGGGTGCCCCTGGGACTTCCCCCAGCCTCTCATGGCCTGTCACTTTGCTCCTCTTCAGTGAGGGTCCCTTCTCAGATGCCCCTGCCGTGTGCCCTCTTCCCAGCCTATACAGGATAGTGTCCACGATGTTCTGGGCTGCCAGGTTCTCCTCTTTAGGCTCTTCCTCTTTGCCTGAAGAAATTCCCCTCAGTGGAAACTACCCCCTGGTGGCTGTGAAGCCTTTTCTGACCAATCAGCTTCTTTGTGTGCCCCCCCCCACCCCTGCCCCGTTTGGTCTGCAACAGGTTTTGTTATATAGTCAGCTCTGAAACAGGTTCTGCGCTTTGTTATGTCCTTATTTTTTCTGAACCTTGAATCTCTAGATGGCTTCTCTGACTCTTTTTCATGCTTTCTCCTCATGGTTCTCATATCTGGGCTTCCTGTGGTGTATTTGTCACATACCTATCTTAACATTTTTGCTATTTGTTAACAAAAACATGTTTGAATCTTACATGTACATTCTGATTTCCTTGTATTTAGAGCTGTATATACTTGAGGGGGGAAGGGTTTCATCATAAAACTATCGCCTATTTAATGCCCAATATGAAAGCATTCCAAACTAGGAAGGAATCGGATGGTTAAAAACACGGATTCGTGTCCCACTCTTTCATCGTCTAAGGAAATACAACTGAAGAAGGGGATATTTGTTTTTTCTACATGTATATTGTATCACCTTCATGACCCTTGAAAGGCTTTATTTCAAAGGTATCGGTTTCTTATTGTACTACAGCTCTTCCTGGCAGGTTTCGGCGACCAATTGTTGGGTTAAATCTGGATGAGCAAACTGTTAGTGTCGAGCATGTAGTGTTTGAGCTGAGGCTTTTCTTGTTGGCACTGCCGCAGTGGTGGGTGAGGCTGGCGGCGGACCATTGTCCTCCTGTCACCAGACCTGACTACCAAACCTGTAGAAGAGCCAGCGTTGGTGATGTGGACTCTGCATGAGAGGCAGCTGCTTTCCCATCAGGAGGACAGTTTTCTTAAAAGATCCCTAACTGAGGATGAGGATCACCCTAATAGTCCTCTGACCAGAAGCCAAGTTGCTATTCTCGTATGATGTAGGGACCTTAGGGGAAATGGCAGAGCTCTCTCTGCTGCTTTGGGCAGGGTCAGTGAGGGCTCTTCCCAGGCCTCGACTTTGCTTGAATTTCTAAGTGTCCTGTCCTAAAAGGGGCGTGTGCTCTGTGGTTGGGTGCAGCTGTATCAGCGCCACAGCTGTGGCTCCAGGTGGATATAGTGCCAGCCTCCTTGGGTGGTTGTGTGGCTCATGGTCCTGGGGGGTGTCCAAGCAGCCCACCTTGTCTTAGAGGTTCCCTCTGTGGACCTGTGCACCTCTCACTCACCATGCTCAGTGAGTAAGAGAGCCACCAACCTAGGAGGAGGGCAGAAGTGACGTTCCCGTGTGCAGTGGTGCATGGAGCCCTCCTTTGGGAAATGAAGGGACCAGCCCATTTGGGAAAATTGCCGGGACTCTGACTGCTCAGCTGTGTTCTTAGGAAGGTCTCATCTGGAGAGTCACAGCAGCCAGACCCTGGGAGGCAGGTAAGATTGTAAGCCAACTTACTTAGAAAGCTAAGGAGCTTGATAACTGCTCATTTCCGGGCTCTTGTCATTATTAACTGGCTTCCTTCCTTGAGGGTGAGCACTGAGCTGTTCTGCATTCTTTCCTCCCGGAGTGGCCTGTGACTTAGGCTGGACAGGAGGCTGAGAGAATAATCTGTTCCCTCAGTGCGTGATCTCTGAAGCTCAGCATTTACTGCCCCTTTTTTCCATTGTTAACTCGTTTTTTCTTCCTGCAGTTTGGCATTTTTCTTTCATGGAGTTTTTACATTCGTCAAAATTACAGTCTTCTATGGATTGTGTATACGTAGCTGGTTATTATCAGATATACAGCTTCAAAAATGTGTATCTAAATATAGATTTTATTTGTGAATGCATTTTATTCTCTTTCCTAAAAAAACAAAACTCATAATCTAAATGACTTTTTTTTTTTTTTTTAATCTTGGGAAACTCCTGCGCACAAGCTGCTGGCACTGTGTTTTGTGTCTCTGGGGTGGAAGGGGATGACGATGGGTTGGTGATGGAGAAGAGACATGGACAGAACCAGGGCTGCACACTCAGGGCCTAAAGGAATCCGTGCGTGAAAAAGATGGCAGTTTAGTGGGTGGAGGACAGTCTGCATGCGTTGCCCACCTCTGTGAGCCCCACCAACCACAGCCCTACCCCAGGGGCTGAAGGGAGACAGTGCCCCAAGGGGAGGGCATTGCCCTGCCAGCCTTTGTGGGGCTGCTTCAGAGAGGAGCACAGAAGAACCTGGGCCCAGGTGCACTGAGCAGGGAGGGGCTTTCCTGGCAGGGCAGCCCAGAGGGCCGGGCAGCCCGGGCGCAGCCAGGTATGGAGGAAGTTTGAGGAGGGAGCACCATTTCTAGTGCTGGGAAACGTGTGTTTCCAAAAACAGAAGACGGTGGTGGTATTAGGAAATGTATTCTAAACTTTTTCTGTTAGTTTTTTTTCTATCTTTCAAGTGTGTTACTTTCCTTCAGTAGCCCTACCTACATTTTTCAAATTAGTGTTGAGGCACTGACTCTGAGTCAAGTTTTTAAATGACAGGATGTTTTCAGATCGTCTAAATTTTCTTGAAGCTATCAAAGCCTCCAAACAAACTTATTTTTAAAATAAACTTGGGGTGGGACGCCTGGGCGGCTCAGTCAGTTACGCATCTGCCTTTGGCTCAGGTCATGGTCCCAGGGTTCTGGGATCGAGCCCCACATCGGGCTCCTTGCTCGGCGGGGAACCTGCTTCTCCTTCTGCCTGATGTTCCCCCTGCTTATGCGTTCCCTCTCTCTCGGACAGATAAATAAGTAAAATCTCTTTTTTTTAAGATTTATTTATTTATTTGAGAGAGACCCGTCACCCCACTTCCCCTGATGTTAACATCTGTGCAGCCACGCCACATCTGTCAAAACTAAGGAATGAGCATGGGTGCCAGGCTCTGAACTGAATGCAGCCCTGGTTGGAGCTCTCTCAGTCTGGCAGCCACACTCAGTTATCTTCACATCTCCTTGGGCTCCTTTGATGGAGGACATACTCTGTCTTTCCTTGCTTTTCATGACGAGTACTGGTCAGGTATTTGTAGACTGTCCCTCAGTTTGGGTTTGTTGGATGTTTTTTGGTGATGACACTAGGGTTATGGGCTCAGGAAGCATCCCACAGAGGTAGGGTGCCCCTAGGGGCATCCTGTCAGGGGTCACTGGACTTATCACTGGTGAGGTGAAACAGGATTAGTTCTTATTGATTGGAATTAGGCCTGTGGCCCTGCTCTGCTCTCTGATACTGGTTGTTTTGTCATAGGACAACCCCCGTATTTCCATTTTGGAAGGGACCTTTGTGCTCACCCAGTTGGATCCTCCCGAGTTCCAGATGAAGATACTTGGGACCTGGAGGACTTCTAACTTAGGGACTGGGTCAGGACTGGCATGAGGTCCAGGTGCCTGCCTGTCCTGGCTGCTTTCTGCCAGCCTGGGCACTCCAGGGATACCACCGGGACCGAGATGTCCCCAGGTGCAGAGTGAACCTGAACTCCCTGATAGAACTGGTTTCTAATCAGGACCAGGTCCGTGTCCCTCTGCAGTATTTGCAGCTAGTGATCCAATGGGCATTTGCAACGGTCTGCTCAAGTCCTCTGCGCCCAGTCCCTTCCTGCTTTCTTTGCAGGCAGGAGGCTGGAGTTATGTCACCTGGCCTTTATGAAAGTAGGTGGTTGGGTTTGATTCGTTCTCTTTTAGCTTTTTTCCTTTCTGGTGAAGCTACAGTTGTTGTTCATTGTCTGAAGATCTTTGTCTTGAGTCACAGATGAATCTGTAACTTGGCTGTTACTTGGGGCTTTTAGATTGAACGCTGAGCAGAATTTGGAGTTTTTTCTAGCCTGGAACTCAGAAGATAAGCATCTCAGGAAAATCCTGAATTTGGTTTATTTTCCCTCCCATCTACACATTTGCCTCTCCAACTTCCTTTCTGTATAACCACAGCACCTACGAGACTGTTAGGAAGGTAGGAATTGATAGGAAGAAAACAGGGTACGGGTGTAAGGGGAGAGCAGTCCAGATAAAATGATGGTGGTGGCTCCTGGCAGGGGGGCAGATGGGCCTCAGAGCTCTGACCTGCCTGAAGGCTAAGAGAAGGCCAAATACAGATGGGCCTGCCTGCCCACCCTTCCTGCTTTCATCCTCCTTTTCTGTCTCTAAATTGGTTGTTGAGAGGAGGTGTGGATGAATGTCATGCTAGACAAAATAGATCTTTCTCTGCACGCTGATGGTGTTGTGAAGTTCCGCTGTGGGAGTTAGCCATTAACACTGGGACAGTCTTTCTGAGTCTCAGTTGGCTATTATTGTTCCCAGTAAGAAACTATTCAAATTTGCAGATACGGAGCCCAGGAAGGGAGGGCAGCTGCTTATGGTGCCTTTTCAGGTGTCAGGAGAGGTGGCTTCCGCCATCGCTGTCTCTCTTCTGCTGTTGCAAACCATGCAAGTATTTGCTGCTGGAGGGGTGTTCCTGCCAGATAACATTTATTCATGTGGCCAGTGACATTCTGGGGGCTGGTTTTTGTTTTTGTTTTTTCCTATTTCAAGGAGTGAGAACTTTCAGAAGATTAAAAATCAAAAAAAGTTTGGGCGCCTGGGTGGCTCAGTTGGTTAAGCGACTGCCTTCGGCTCAGGTCATGATCTTGGAGTCCCGGGATCGAGTCCCACATCGGGCTTCCTGCTCGGCAGGGAGTCTGCTTCTCCCTCTGACCCTCCTCCCTCTCATGCTGTTTCTCATTCTCTCTCTCTCAAATAAATAAATAAAATCTTAAAAAAAAAAAAAAAAATAAATAAATAAAAATCAAAAAAAGTCTGACCACATTAATCTGGCATTTTCCTTACAGGATAGGTAATCTGTTAGGGTTACTAGAACAGTTATCCATATCGCTGTGATTATATGTTTGTGTGTGGATAAACTGATGGAAGATAAACAAAACGAGGACATTTTAAGGAACTGTGGGAAGTTCCCATAGGTCCCTTTACCGCTCTCAAGAATCTTGCACCTTGCCAGGGGAGATGTTGTTCGCTTGCAGGTACGTGAGCCGTGGGCCGGCAAGGACGGAGTGCAGCCCTGTCCACAATGAGGTTGAAGGACACAGGAGGAAGAGAGGGCACAGTTAGTGAGTCATTATCAGGGAGGGGAAGGTAATGGGGGCAGCTGTAGCCGTCACGTGTGTGGGAAGCACTGAGGGGCTCCAGCCCAGCAGAGAGCACCAGAGGGGAGGGGAGGGAATGGTAGGGCTGGAACCCCAGAGAAAGGTCCTCATTTCATTGGAAGTGCCCATGTGCTTTAGATTTTATTTTAAGTTTTGACTTTTGGAGGCCGTGGGAGGTTTCCCCTAAGGAGCTGGGGTCGGAAATTGGAGAGTGGGAAAGAGGAGGCCCCCAGGGTTTGGCTCCCCTGGGTAGGACAGGAAACAGTTCAGCATCTGCTGGCCTTAGCGCTTCACGAGGTAACCTTTTGATCCAAGTTAGGTATCACTCAGATTTCCAGACTAGATTGTGAGGAAAACGTTTGCTGAATGAGTTTAATTCCCAGTGAGAGGTCCAGATTTAAGTGGTGTATAATTAATGTGGTTTTAGATTAGAAACCCAGTCTTTCTTAGTTCTCAACTTTAATATGTTAAATTATTAATTTTAAAGCAAAACAGAAGGCAAGAGAGTGTTGTTATTGTTTTCTGACTAATAATAGATTTTACTTAGTAAAGCTTTTAATGCATATTTATTCTAGATTTTGTCCAAGGTTATTTGGCTGTGAAATGAAATCTGAAGTATATGGATTAATTGTCTTTGAAATGTTGCTGTTTTTCTGATATAGCTCCGGGATGACAGGCTTGAAAAGCAGAAGTAGGATTTCCACACTGGGCCCCCACTGGTAGGTAATGATTTCTGCCCCTCTCAGAGGATCTGTGTGGGAAAGATACTAGTTTATTCATCTTGTTAGCAAGTATCTCATCACACATTGTGAGTCCTTGTTGAATGAGTGAGCTGGTGAACCTGGAAGTTCAAAAGGTCTGTTGGTCCCATGTGATATCACCAGTGTCCTTGGAGGACTTAGTGGCCCCTGTGGTGGGTGGGCCACTCAGAAGGCCTCTCGAAGCCCCTACCCACTGGGAGCTCCTGTGCCAGCCCTGTTGGCCCTGCCCAGGTCGGACTTTGTCCTTGGCAGCTAACAAGGTTGATAGTTACAGGGAGCCCACTAGAAGATCTGTTTTTCTTTCTTTCTTTCTTTTTTTTTTTTTTTTTAAGATTTTATTTATTTGTTTGAGACAGAGAGAATGAGAGACAGAGAGCATGAGAGGGAGGAGGGTCACAGGGAGAAGCAGACTCCCTGCCGAGCAGGGAGCCCGATGCGGGACTCGATCCCGGGACTCCAGGATCATGACCTGAGCCGAAGGCAGTCGCTTAACCAACTGAGCCACCCAGGCACCCCGAAGATCTGTTTTTCACCCAGTGGCCCAGCAATCCTCATTGTTTCCTTTCTGTCTTCTTCTTCTTTTTTTTTTTTTTAAACTAAATTGGGACCCCTATTGGACCTGACACGGTTTTGTCTCCTGTTTTCACTTAACATTTTTGCTTGAGCTTTTCTGTAACCCTCTGCTTCAGTCCTCTCTGGGTAAACCGCGAGCTTCTGTTGGTGGACGTTTACGAAGGCTGTTTCCAGTTGTTAGTAATTTCTTAATGAATGGTTTTTTTTTTGTTTTTGTTTTTTAAGTAATCTCTACATCCACTGTGGGGCTCGAACTCACAACCCTTAGATCTAGAGTTGTATGCTCCACCGACTGAGCCAGCCAGGCGCCCTTGAATGTTTTTGTAATGCAAATTTTAGTCTGAATTTCTTACTCTTTTGGCTAGATTCTGTGCATATGAATTTGCCAGCGCAGAGGGTGTGAGCCTAAGATGTTTTATAGTAGTGATTACTAAATGCACCCCACGAAGAGCCTGCCAGGTTAGGGCCCCACTTCATTACCTGGCTGATATGGAATATCAGCATCTGAGACACCCTCTGCTAACTGGGGTGGAGTTTGAATGTGGCTTCACTGCTGGGTGTGGGACTATGGCCAGGGACCTGCCTTGTGTGTCAGTGTCCCCAAAAGGATGTTGAGGGGTCCCTGGGTGGCTTAGTCATTATAAGCGTCTGCCTTCGGCTGAGGTCATGATCACAGGGTCCTGGGATCAAGCCCCACATTGGGCTCCCTGCTCAGCGGAGAGCCTGCTTCTCCCTCTCCCACTCCCCCGCTTATATTCCCTCTCTCACTGTGTCTGTCAAATAAAATCTTAAAAAAGAAAAGGGGGGGGGATGTTGAGAGTTATTTTGAGGACTAACCATGATAATATGTGTAAAATGCTGAGAGGAGTGTGTAGGAAACAGTAAGCACTTAATAAACGTTAATTATTTGTTAGAAGTAGAGAAAAAATGGCATTTCATTAATTTTACCTTAAGCAGGGATAAAGATGTACCTATAAGGGATATATATAATTATATGGGGAATTAAAAGAATGAACACATAAACAGATTCACGTGTGTACCCACCACCCTGCATTAAACATAGGGTTTGGCTAAGTTCTTAGGAGCCTTCTGAGTGACCCTCCTGATTGTAATCTTATCCCCTGCGGTCCAGGGGTAACTGGCATCCTGATGTTCATGTTAATCAACTTAATGGTGTGTGAAGGTTACCTTTAGGCACTTCCAAAATTCGGGAAGTAAGCAGAGCTTCTGTGTCCACGCAGACTGTACTTCAGCGTCGCCTAGTGTGTGTGTGGTGACGTCCATACAGAGTTAACAGTGAGGAGGCAGTGTTTGCTGAGGGCTGCCATCTGTCAGGCCCGAGGACTAGACCACAGGTGGCTGGTAGCCCCGACCTTGTGTTCTGCCGCCTGCCTCTCCTGCTTCTTGCTGGGGGGCAGGCTCCAAGGGGCTGGAGGACAGCGTGGAAGACAGGTGCAGTGGCATCCTCAGGGATTACCCACTGAATGCTTCTCCCTTCCTTCTTGCCCTTTCTCCACCCTGTTCCGTCGAACAGTGGAAACAGTCTTACTCTGGTCTTCTTTAAATCCAGCCTGCTGACCACCTGGAGCTTCTGCTGGTGAATGTGGTTCCACACTGGTTAGGAGAAGCTGCCTTTGGCTTTGTGTGGTGCTGCACTGGAGGACTGGTGGCCACTAGTCTTGTGTGGGCCAGCTCCCTGACTGCCTGCAGTTGAAGATCTGTGTGGCCCGCAGAGCATGTGGCCCAGTGTGTGTTAGGAGCTCAGGCAGACAGGCACCAGGCCGAGAATCCCCTCCCGCCACCTTAGGCTCTAGCCATGCCTGGTCTGCCGACACACCTCACAGGCTGCTTCCTGCTCTTGTCTCTTGCAGGCACTCAGCAGCCCTCAGGGGCTGGGTCGATGTTATCAAGCTCATTTGATAGAAGAGTAAATTATGGTTCAGAGAGTGTGGCTTCCCCATGGTTACCCCTGGTTTCAGCTAAGTCACAAATCTAGAACTTGGGTCCTGGATTTTGCTATTGCACCACAGTTGTTCCTCGTGGTGGAAGTTGGGGCTGTTGGGGAGGCAGCAGTGGTTGCTGGGCCTCGCTTTGTGGGATCTCTTGGGGTGGGAGGAGGTTCTTACTGAAATATTCTTTGCCACTGAGCCCAGTTGATGTGAGAGCAGTGTGCCTTTGGGGATGAGCTGGCCGAATTGGGGGCAGCTTCCCACCCGTTTTTATACAGGGGCCTCGCGGGAGGTGTTCCCACAGTGTGGTGTCTCGGCTATACCTCTCTCAGGGTGTTTCAGAGCCCCAGAGCATGCTCTGCCCAGACAGTGTTTAAAGACCACTTAGCTTTTTGAGTTTGGGATCCTTTCCCAAGGAGAGGTTGCTGGCTGAAACCTTAAGCTGCGTGGCAGCATCTTGACCATAGAAGGGCCTGATTTTGATCGTGGTTTCTCTCCTGGTGGTTAGGGGGCTCAGCCTTCCTGTATCATTTTATCTGCCTCAGAGTTAGAATTGGGCCTCCCAAGACAGTATATAGTGGATTCCATTTTACTTAGACACATAAACCACATTTGTGAAGGGAATGGGCTTCATTTTTTGCCTCAAAAGGCTTAATTTATGATCTGATGACCCTTGGATGGGAAACCTTTGTGTGTCTTCTGTGTTATTTAATCGTAAAAGTGCTTCTAGTGTGCTCCCTCTGAGTAGTCTGGCTGGTGTGCTTTGCATAGATTAACTCATTAAATCCTCACAGTAAGGGGCGCCTGGGTAGCTCAGTTGGTTGAGTGTAGTTCAGCTCTTGGTTTCTGCTCAGGTCATGATCTTGGGGTGGTGGGATCGAGCCCCGTGTCAGGCTCTGCCCTTATAAGATTCTCTTCCTCTCCTTCTGCCCCTCCTGCTTGTGCTCTCTCTCTCTCTCAAATAAATCCTTACAGCAAGCCTGGGAGCTCTGGTTCTCCTTATCCTTGGCTATGAGGTGGAGAATCTGAGCCACTGAGAGGTGACTGACGTAACTTGTTCAAGGTCAGACAGCCAGTGAGGAGCAGAGCTGAGATCCGAACTTGTAGAGTGCAAGTTCCAACAGTTTCATGCTAATGCTTCTTTCTTGTAACTTGTCTATCTGAGGCCCAGACTACTAGTTCATATGCAGAAGGTTTAGACAGCTTAGTAACTAATGATTAAGAGTTTGGATATTTATTCTTGTGGTGTCATGGAATTAGGTTCTTCCTCAGTGTGTTTGTAGAAATGTAAAAACCCGGGGCGCCTGGAGGGCTCAGTCGGTTAAGCGGCTGCCTTCAGCTCAGGTCATGATCTCGGGGTCCTGGGAACGGGATCGAGCCCCATGTCGGGCTTCCTGCTCAGCGGAGAGCCTGCAACTCCCTCTCCTCCTGCCTGCCGCTCTGCCTACTTGTGCTCTCTGTCAAATAAATAAAATCTTAAAAAAAAAAATGTAAAATCGTTAGGAGCCAAGACATGTTTCAAGAACCTACTTGCATTGCTCGGATATGGAGGGTGTAGGGCCACAGCTTTGAATCCTTGGCTTGTGCAGAGATGTGGCCTTCCCCTCAAGGTGAAAGACTTTCTCATCACACCAACGCTGAGTCCGGCCTCAGACTCCCCAAGCTCCGTCTTTGTTTGAAATCCTTGTTTAATTTGCATTTTATCCTTCCTGAAGAGATTAAGACAGGGATAAAAAAACATCTGGAGAGATCTGAGAATTGCCAGTTAGTCCTCTTCCTGCAAATCCCGCTCCTCTGCCTCCTGGTGTCCACCCAGGTGCTGTTGCCTTTTCTCCTTGTCCTAGAGGCTCAGGTAGGATTGGGCTCTTAGTAGGTGTTCAGTGGGATGTGTGGATAAATCACTTTTCATTGTGAAGTGTTTTAAACTACATTTTTTAAACAAAAGAGGAAAAACCATGAGTTTCCCATCCTAACACCACCTTCAAACCACTTCAAACTACTTCAGGCTCAAGAGCACCTCTACAGCTTGAGCCCCATCCTCTGTCCCCTGTGCAGACGTGGCAGCCCGGGGAGTTGCTGTGGCTTCTCCCCAGACACTGGCAGCAGCCTCCTCTGGCCTTGCCTGTGCTTTCCCACCTGCCCAGTGAGGGCCGTCATGCCACCACTGATTACTGACTGTGAGATGTGCTTTAAAAACATGGGGCTCTGTATTTTCAAAATAAGCTTCCAGGGGCTCCTGGCTGGTTCAGTCAGTGGAGCATGCAACTCTCGGCCTTGGGGGGTTGTAGGTTTGGGTCCCATGTTGGATGTAAAGATTACTTAAAAAGAAAATCTTTAAAAAAATTAAAATAAGCTTCCATCTACCTGGCAGTCTCCTAAGGGTTAGTGAAGCTGTCTTGTCTGGTGCCTGAGACTGGGTGGGACGTGCAAAGGAAATCTGTGGGTCATTTGTTCTCCTTTGTCCCAAGTTTATTTGCGTTTTAATTTGTGTGTCAAAAACGTTTGTTACTTTTACCAGTTGTGAATGGTAGATACTGGATATTTTGATGCTGATATTTTCCTTAACTCTTAGTGGGTGAGCCACTAGTGTACTATATAGTTCAGTTGAGCCTTACTTTTTTTTTTTTTTTAAAGATTTTATTTATTTATTTGACAGAGAGAGGCTCAGCGAGAGAGGGAACACAAGCAGGGGGAGTGGGAGAGGGAGAAGCAGGTTTCCCGCCGAGCAGGGAGCCTGATGTGGGGCTTGATCCCAGGACCCTGGGATCATGACCTGAGCCGAAGGCAGACGCTTAACGACTGAGCCACCCCAGCGCCCCTAGTTGAGACTTAATACGTTTTTGGTGAATATGAAAATGTAACTTGATCTCAAATTAATTCTCCCTTGAAAGTTTGTACTTCTAAGAGGGGACTGTTGAACTCAACACTCAAACTGTCAAAGAAGTTGAAATTCTTTAAGTTTTTACATACAATTTGTATGAAACAAGTTAAAGTGTACGGAAAATGCCCGGTTTACAAATGGATTGTATTCTTACAAGTTCTCTTGGAAGTCAGGGTTTTGTTTATTTGTTTGTTTTAAGATTTATTTAAGAGCGGTGCTTGTGTATGCGTGCAGGGGGAGGGGCAGAGGGAGTGAGAATCCTCAAGCCGACTTCACACTCAGCATGGAGTCCCACGTTGGGGGTTTGAATCAAGAGCCCGCCGGCCGGCCAGCCACCTGAGTCACCGAGTCACCTCTCGGAATCAGTTGTTTAAGACTCGTGCTTGTCTTCCTGTTAGAGTCGCTCTTGTGAAGGGCTGCTTGTCGTCCCCACTTTGAAAAGGTAAGGGAGCACAGCAGGTAGCACTCCTCTTTACTGTCTACCACACACTCATCTGTACAGAATGAGATTCATGTTGAGAGGAGTTGGGGGGGGACATGGTGACACCTTTTCCAGAGGCTTCAAGGTGCCAGAGGTCAGTGGCACTGATTCTTGTAGCCAGTTCAGTTGAGAACAGCTGTCCTTCCTCGTTCTCGAGCAAGCTTCGCCACAGACACATCTTTCCCATTCTCAGTGGTGAGGCAGTTACTGAAGCTTGTCCTCACCAGCCGCACAGGAGGTAGGGGAGAGAAACACAGAATGGTGGGGTGCTGGTACTGGGAAGTAGGGGCCGAACGGTAGGGGCTGGGCGTGCCGTGGGGGGGCTCCTGGCAGGAGAGGGGCAGCACTGATGTAGGCCGGCCCCTGCTGTGAGGCTGGCGAAGCAGCTCGCAGCGCCCAGCCATTCCTTGGGTGTGAGGGGCTTGGACTTGGGGTATGCACGTGTGGGTAGGAAAGGCGAGCGATCATAACTCTCATGGTGACATGGTGCCCATGGGACCAGGCAGAGGGCTGTGTTCTTGAGAACTTTTCTTGTGATCAGCTTCATTTTATTAGGGAGGATGGGGATGCGGGACAGGCATAACTAGGGTTTTGTTACTTTAAATTTCTCTAGAAATTTCAATTTCAGAAGCTATTGAGTAACCAAAATTATTTACTTACCACAATTTTGGGTCATCAGGTGGGTGGCAAGCTGACTGGGTTGTGCCGGGAGGGAATGACTCAGCGCAGGTCCTGGGTCACCCGCGATCCCCGGGCTGTGCTGCCTCCACAGGGCGGAGTGCTGGCAAGCTGGAAGGGGCATCTCGGGACCAGAACCCGCCCTGTGAGGCCACCAGTCAGCACGTTTCCCCCAGATTGTGGCAGACCGGTTCCATGCTGTTTATGCTGCTTAAGTACCACCTCGAGACGTTTAAAAAAAAAAATTAGCTGTTAAGAATAACAGCTGTTATACAAATAAACATTTGGACTTTTCACACTGGAAGAGGGCTTTTCTCTTAGGCTTTTTGTTTTACAGTTGATGCTTAAAAGTTTCAAAGAGTCATACTGTGGCTATCTTTCTTAGCTACAGAAGTAAACTTCATCACTAGAACATATTCATGCCGGTGAGTTACAGCTTTGGGAAAAGAAAGCACGAGCATCCAGCTGACCCTACAAACATCTCCGTCAGGGAGAGGCCCCGAGAGCTGGGTCTTGCACTGAGGTGCTTGGCTGGCATGCGGTGGCTGAGACAGGAAGGAAATTGCAGATTTCCATGAAGGAGGAAGGCTGCCCATGACAGGTTCCTATGTGATTGTGCCCATAATTGCTGGAGCAGAGGGGACACCAGAGTAGCAGAGGTCTGGTGGCCAGCATCTCAGAGCCCAGGGCTGACGCAGGATAGTACAGCCGGGGCTAGGGTAGCATCACACTCTGGTTCAGGAGATGCTTGGGCCCTTCTGGGCAGCCCCATTTCTCATGCTCCCACCCCTGCACTTCGAGGTACCCAGAGCTTACCAGAAGTGACCCCAGAAGGGATTTTTCAGGGGTACTGAGGTCCCTTCCTGGCACCCAGGGGTTCTGTCTGGAGGTGGCCTGTACTGTGGGTCAAACTGGGCTGCTGAGTCTAGAGGTGCTCTTGCCTCAAGGCCTTTGCACTGGCCAGTCTTCTGCTGAGAAGGTTCTCCCCACATTTCTTGGGGCTTTCCCCATCTCCTTGAGTTTTTGCTCCGATGTCACTTTCCCAGTAAGGGCTTCTCTTCTGTGTTTAAATTTGCATATCCCACAGCTTCTCACCTCAAATAGTCCTGTCTTCCTTCCTGGCTGTTCTTTTCTCATGGTAGTTATCACCATCCAACACTGCAGCACTACCTGTTATTTGTTTTTTGGGGTGTCTGTGTGCCATACCGGAATGTAGCTGCCTTTTTTTTTTTTTTTAGATTTTATTTATTCATTTGACAGAGAGAGAGTGGGGGGGACCAAGAGAGCACAAGTAGGGGGAGTGGCAGGCAGAGGGAGAAGCAGGCTTCCTGCTGAGCAAGAAGCCCAATGTGGGACTCGATCCCAGGACCCTAGGATCATAACCTGAGCTGAAGGCAGCCATGCAACCGACTGAGCCACCCAGGAGCCCCCAGAATGTAGCCTTCTTAAGGGTGTAGGCTTGGCTGTGTTCTTTGTTGCATCTCCAATACGTAGAGCGGTGCATGGCACATAGTAGGTACTCAGTGAACATTTGGTGAAGTGCGTAAAGCATTGTGGTCTTGATGGGGCTGCATTTGCTTCAAATCGCTGAAGCTGCGGGGGGGCTCTGGCGTTTGACATAAAGCACATAATGGCAAAGCAGGTGTGTCTGTCTGTCTGTCTGTCTTACAGCATCTGTTATCGCCATCTCAAAAATCCAGAGTTCTTTCTACACTTCACTTGGATGTTGATTTCAGAATGACTTGCTTTTCTTTCTGACTCGTGACAGCTGCTGTATTTTGAATCTGAAACATTAGAGGAAAGTGAAACTTTAAAATGTGTGATGCATGCGGGGCACCCGGGGTGGGGGGGGAGGTGTGGTCGGTGAGGCAGCCGGATCTTGGTTCCAGCTCAGGTCATGATCTCAGGGTCATGGTCTCAGGGTCATGGGGTTGGCCTGCATCAGACTCCGAGCTCAGATACTCATTCTCTCTCTCTCTTCTCCCCCCCCACCCGCCCTTTCCCTCGCCCAAGCACATGCTCTCTGTCTCTCTCTCTCTAAAATAAGTCTTTAAAAAAATGTGATACATGATTAGCTGTCATTACATTTTACTTTCTGTACATGAATATTCTCCTCCTTGCTGTGCAGCCCCATCTAAGCTGCCAGCACCCTCCTGGCTCTCCACCTGAGGCCACTCCCAGCACCTGAGAGACTCCCTCCACCAAGCCTCCTGCCAACTCACGCTTTAGCCCCATGGCAGCCACAGGTCTGCTTGGGCTACTTCGTGCCCCCAGCACTGGCCCATCTCTGTCGTGGCCACCCTCCCAGCTTTGACCAGCCAGTTTTGTAAATGACATCAGGCCCATTACCCTGTCGGGATGTCGCTTCCTAGGGGCAGGGACCACATCTGCCTTATGGCCATGTCCCTGGACGGTTGCAAGCACAGTGGTAATGTTTATTGAATTAATAAAGTAGTTAATGGACCTTCTTTAAGAAACTCTGATGAGCAGGGCACCTGGGTGGCACATTCAGTTGAGCATCTGATTCTTGGTTTCAGCTCAGGTCATGATCTCAGGGTTGTGAGATTGAGCCTCGAGTCGGGCTCCATGCTCAGCGTGGAGTCTGCTTGTCCCTCTCCCTCTGCCCACCCCCCCGCCGCTTACACACGCTCGCTCTGTCAGATAAATAAAGTCTTAAAAAAAAAAAAAAAGGAAACTGATGAGCAAAATGAGCACATATGTTCCTATGAAGTAACACAGAATCCGTGGCTTTGGAGAGTAAGGTGTACTTATGGGAGTCTCCCTGACAGCCTGAGTTGTCTGCACTGGGTGGGTTCAAGGTCTTAGAGCTCCCCTTACCCTCCCAGGACAGGGGTTGCTGCATGTGCTCTAAATTGTGGCAGACAACAGAATCTGCTGAGCCAGGGGGTGGAGGGTTGGGGGGGAGGCAGTGGGGCCCTGGGAATGAGAGGTAGAGGGGGTGGTGGTTGTGACTGTGTGTGCCGCCTGCTGGTTTGTGTGGAGGCACTTGGTGTCCTCTCCCCGCCCCTGCTCAGCCTGGCCTCAGGGCCACTCACCACCCTCCAGTGTCTCCATCCCTGGAGCAAGTGCCCTGTTTGTCTCTCTTACCATGGCCAAGCCTTCTACTTCAGTACCTGCCAAACCAAAGCAGGCACGGCACGGCTTGGCTCAGGCTGATGGTTTCAGCCAGCTACCAACAATACAGAAAGACGACTAAGTAGTTTTTATACTAAGGTGCTGTGGGTCTCTTAAAGGAGAGGCTTATTAATGCCTTCCAACCTTTCATTGGAATTGTGCTTTGGGGCAGGGTGAACTTGCCAGGAAAGGTAAGAGTACCAGGTGCATTTGTGTTTACAGGCGGGGAAAAGCGGGGCTCAGCTTTTATCTCATGACAGTCTCCGTGAAGTATACAGAACACAGTGTTTCTCCGCCCAAGATCTCAGTCCTAGACCACCTGCAGGGTACAGTGGTAAGAATAATGTGTGGGATTGTTGTAAGTCTTTTTTTTTTTTAATTTTTTATTCATTTTTTAGAGAGAGTGAGCATGACCAGGGGGAGGGGCAGAGGGAGAAGCAGACTTCCCGCTGAGCAGGGAGCCCCATGTGGGGCTCGATCCCAGGCCCCTTTACCTGCTGTCTAGGGGGAGCTCCTTCCCAGAGAGGTGCCTCCCTCCAGGAGCTGTCATTCTGGGACAGGCTGAGAGGCTGCAGGTCTGGCGTGCTCAGTGGCTTCTCTCTCATGTGCCACTTCTGGCTGGATGAGTTCTTATTTGCATATGCCTGCTTTACCATGGAATAAATGGTGTTCTTTATGGCACTCAGAGTGGGCTTCTAGCTGTTTTTACTTTTCCAGCTCCAAGTTGAGAGTTTATTTCATTAGTTTAAAAAAATCTTAAATCAGAGAAATTATTGAGTATAATCTTAGAGCAGGTGAAATGTCAAAGGCTGGCATTTGGAAACAGCATTGTCAAGCAGAGTTCCAGCCAAAACCTGTGTGTTGGCCAGCTGAGCCCAGAGCCCTGGAGAAACTGAATAAGAAGCCAGGGCTCGTCCCCAGCCCAGGCCTCGCAGCTGCTGTTGGAGCAGTGGGCTGCTTTCCCGAGAGCAGGGGGCTGTGCGGACACATTTCAGATGCGGGCATCTTTGCTGGATTGCCGTTCTTACCCTCTTGAGAGTTGAATGTGGGTCTGGCTGCTGAGGGAGTGGGCTGTTACCCCCACCCACCCGTTGGGGGTGTACCCACCCCCTTCTGTGCCTCTCCTCCAGTTCCCGCAGCAGCTACTGGCCCCTCTTCTTGCACTGCCACTGGGCTCGGGAGAGCTGGGAGCACGTTGGTGCTGTGCTTTCTTCTGCCCCAGTCTGGTATTGCTCGGTGTGAAGCCACACCCCTGGTTGGGAGTCTTACCGCCAAGCCTCATCAGCACTGCCCTGTATACTGTTTAGGTCATGGGAGTTTGTTGTTTCCGAAACACGGCATTAGGGTTTGTTAACATGCCTTTTTCAGACTGGGTATACCTGCTGCTCTCCGTGGATCCCAGCTTCCGGTCCTTGTCCTTCCTTCTCCCTCCTGCTCCAAGGGGTGGCTGCAGGGCCTCATGCCCCACGGGGCCTCCCTGAGGGCTGCATGCTTTCAGGGGGGTCACTGAACACTTGGTGGGGTTCTTCCTGGGGAGGGGAGCATGGAGTTTGCCAGAATAGAGCAGGACTTCTCCCCCAGGAACTGTTGCCACTCAGACCTGATCATTCTTTGTTGTGGGGCTGTCCTGTTCATTGTGGGGTGTTTACAGCATCTCTGCACCTACCTACCAGATGCAGTACCCCTTTTCCCTCCCCCAGTTAGCACCCCAAAATGTCTCCAGACATTGCTAAGCGTCCCCTGGGGGCCAGAATCAGCCTAGATGAGAACCACTGGGATGGAAGATGTGTCAGTGGCTGCAAACTTCCTAAGACTAGGAGCTCACGGTGGTCGGCTCCCCCGTAGCAGGCTGTGCTTTAATGTGGCCTTGGTGACTCCCAGAATGAGCCCCATGTTGGGGCAGCCAAGAGACAGAGGCTGTTCTCATGCTCACTGCTTCTGGCCAGGGAACAGGCACTCATTTTGGGAAGGAGCTCTGGGAGCACATGTGGGCCGACCTGGTGCTCTTGGCCCTGGGCTGCTGCAACCTCAGGCTTGGAGTCCCCTACATCCCGTGTGTGGACACGGGGCAGCTCCCTGGCACTGCAGGTGTGCGGGAGAGTGGCTGGTCGCGGTCCAAGTCCTGTCTCTCTCCTTCTGCCACTCCCAGCAGAATGCATACACCTCCTGACTTTGAAATGGCACTTCTCCTCTCACACCTGCTCAGGTGGCCTGGGCATTTTCTGTGGCGCTTACCGTCCTCACATGTGGACTGATGGCAGAGAGGAAGGGAGCAGGTTTTCTCCAGTGTGACGCTCTACTTCCTCAGCAGTGCCAGGCCACGTGCTGCTCTGGGTCACAGGGTCTGTTGGGTCAGGTCCGCATCCATCAAGACAGCCCATTAGGGCGCCTGGCTGGCTCAGTCGGTTAAGCATCCGCCTTCTGCCCAGGTCATGATCCCAGGGTCCTGGGATCGAGTCCTGAGTAGGGAATCCCTGCTCAGCGGGGAGCCTGCTTCTCCCTCTCCCTCTGCCTGCCTCTCTGCCTACTTGTGCTATCTCTCTGTCAAAAAAAATAAGTAAGATCTTAAAAAAAACCTTTAAAAAAAAAAAAGAAAGAAACAAAACCCAGCCCATTAGTTCCCAGTGCGCCACACAGCGTGGCCAGCAGCCTGCCGCAGAGCCTGGGAACCGGCAGAGGGGTGTTCCATGGCCACTCTGCCTGGGTGGGGCCTGCTGGGGGGGTGGGCAGTGCTCTCCTTTGAGAATCTCTTCTGGAGACCTTTTAATGACCATAGACACCACTTTGATGAAAGAAAGCTCTCAGGAACACATGCTTGTAAACTAGAGTCCCATCAGACTTACCTGGTCATTGTTGGGGGGGGGGGGGGAGACTGGTGTTGCTGTTGGTCAGTTTGCGGTCAGGAAGTCTGTGCTGAAGACAGCTTTTCTTGCTAAGTGCTCCTGAAGCCAGTGTAATCATTCTTATCATCCCTCCCAGGATATTTGCTATCAGGGTCCTTTGTCCCCAGAATAGCCAGTTTGCTGGGTGGGGGTTGTCCTGCCCAGGTCTCCAGGGCCCCCTGGCTTTCTGTGGCCATGGACAGCTGCTGCCTGCAGTGCCCAGCCTCCTCGGGCCTAGTGGCTGACCCTTTGGGAAACTCTTCACTGCTCTTGGATGTCACCTGCCGCACCTCCCAGGACTGAGGTTCTGCCCCCTGTGAAGAAGCCTTGGGCTGTCCCCCACCTGTGCCCAACCATTCAAATGAAGATGTGGCAGTGCCTTGACTGGAACTGTCATTGAGTCCAGAATCTTGTCCATGCACAATTAACATTTCTCCAGGTCCATGAATCAGCCCGTCACATTTCATTCTTTATTAACTTCATGTTTGAGATTTTGGTCAGTATTTCTCTTGTTGGTTTTGAATTAAAGCAGTGTGTGTCATGGTCTCGTGCGTCTCTTCTGCTGTCTCCTTGAGCCTTGCTTGACAGCAGACTGGGCACACAGGTGATTTTAGGTGAGGCCACATTGATCTGATTTACACAGTAGCTGGGACAGGTGGGGGGGCGGGCATGACAGAGACAGGCCGTACTCTTCCCTCCCATCCCCCATGGGGCCCTGTGGCCAGATTAGTTCACAGCACTGCTGTCCTGCCCGGGACTGTGCTATTGGAAGTGCTGGCTCCTTCCCACTTCCCCTCCCTTGTGTGTATCCTTTAAGTCACACAGTCCAGCTGCTCCTCGGTCCTGCACCTGAGGGTCTGCACCTGGGATGACCCTGGAGGCCCAGGGAGCACGTGCCCTTGGTTGTGTCCAGGAGTCCCGTGAACGCCCAGGGCTCTGTGTGCACAGCCGTTGCTTGCCAGTGTAGCTGGCCTGGCTTGTGAGGACAGTCCAGGCCTGTCATAGTTCTTGATGGGCCTTAGCCTGGCGACTGTGACTCTTCCCCACTTAACTGCCTCGGAGGACAGAGAAGTTCCTGCTTATCTCTGGGGGGAAGTTACTGAGTTTGATGATGCTTCTGTTAATAGTACATGCTTTGCTTATAAAGGGACAAACCATTAAGGGACTGACTGCTCCTCAGCTTGGGCCAACCCTTGGTACCTCCTGTGAGATGGAGTATTTATGAAATATGTGAGGCACACTTGGCTTACCGCTGAGCCATAGAGCATTCAAGAAAACAGCCGTTTTCCATAAATAAATGGTGCACTTCAACTCGCTGTCCAGCTAGAGGACCTGGCCCGCTGGTCACATTTGTACTGTGTACTACTACATTTAAAAACTCAGATTCTCTTAGGTAATTTTTACAAAGTCAATTAGTCATTCTCCAAATGTTTCCCTGATACTGGGTGTTTGGGTAATTTCTTCATACTGGTCACAGGCATAGCTCGTTTTATTGAGCTTCACTTTATTACCCTTCACAGATGCTGTGTTTTTAACAACTTGAAAGTTTGTGACAACCCTGAGCAAGTCAGTCAGTTCCTTTCTTCCAACAGCATTTGCTCACTTTGTGTCTCTGTGTCACATTTTGGTAATTCTTACATTTCAAACTTTTTCATTATTACCATATTTGTTATGGTGATCTGTGATCAGTGATTACAACTTCTGAAAGCTCAGATGATAGTTGTTTGTTTGTTTGTTTTTTAAAGTAAGCTCTGTGCACCCAGTGTGGGTCTCAAACTCATGGTCCACCGACTGAGCTAGCTAGACTTCCTGATGGTTAGCATTTTTTAGCAATAAAGTATTTTTTTATTTAAGGCATAGACATTGTTTTTTTTGACATAATGCTACTGGGCGCTTATTGGACTACAGTAGAGGGTAGGCATAATTTTTTAAGTACTGGGAAACCAAGAAGTTTATTTGACTCACTTTATTGTGACATTCACTCTATTGCAGTGGTGAAACTGAACCCACAATATCTCCAAGGTAGGCTTGCACCTTGCCTGCGGTTCTCATGCTCTCCACAGACCTATACGTGACAGAGGCCTGCCTCCTCCCAGCTGTGGTGCGGCCCCAGTGTTGATGGTGATCCCTTGGCTGGGAGCTGGGGCCTGGTGTGTCTTCAGGGCTGACCCTGCCTGAGCCAGCCTTCCTGGGGCCGGCCTGCTGCAGGGAGAGGGGCTCAAGCAGCACTGTGGGGGCTGCCCGGGCTCCTGCCTCTTGCCCCCTGCTGCTGCCTTCTCTGCCTCTGCCCTCATCGTGTCTCTCTAGATTGGTTTTGGACTTCATGTGCTTAGTGCATCTCAAGATGAGCTTCTCCTTCGGCTTTCCTCTTGTGATGGCTGAGCTGTCACCCAGGGCACAGTACTGGCTACCTGCCCACCTGTCCTTCCTGTTCGTGGCACACTTTCTACAGGCCTCTGGTTTCTTCATAGTTCCCTGTGTGTCTCCTTGCCCTGTTTAAATGGAGAGGAAATGTTTGTCTGTCCTTTATGAACAAACAGTACAAGAGACAGACTCTGTAAGACCACTCCCTTAGTTATTCAGATTTATAAAATGAAATGTTCATTGTAATCAACCTGCCTTTTTATAGTATTGATAGACTTCTTATCACCTGTGTATATCCTTACAGACTCAGGATCTTTCTGTTTTGGCTTATTCTGATTAGCTATACTTACTAATGGCTTTTTAGGGTTTACAGGGTCACAGCTTGGCTAGTGACAGCCGCTCCAGGCCAGCTTCCCCACCCTTTCCTCCTACCACAGACACTTGTGAGGGCCTCCTCCTTTTTAGACATGGTGTTAACTGCTGTCCTGTGTTGTTTTTGTTTGCGTTTTTTTTTTTTTTTCCTGAGTTCTTTTCATGGGGAGTACTATTAGAAGCATTCTGGATGCTCCGGGTTCATTTTGTGGTGTTCTCCAACAATCTGGTGGTGGGTTGGCTCATGATGTCACTGCTAGAACACTTCAGAGTCAGAGCTGGGAAAGGCAATTTTCTTTGTGGTTGTGGGTGAACTTGTATATATTTCTGATTTAACTTTGAGACTGTCTAATCCTTTTTTTTCCCCCAAGATTTTATTTATTTATTTGAGAGGGAGAATGAGAGAGAGAGGTAGAGAGCTTGGGCAGGGCAGAGGGGCAGAGAGAGTGGGAGAGGGAGAAGCAGACTCCCCGCCGAGCAGGGAGCATGATGTGGGGCTCGATCCCAGGACCCTGGGATCATGGCCCGAGCCGAAGGCAGACGCTTAACGACTGAGCCACCCAGGAGCCCTTGTCTAATCCTTTCTTAATGCCCACCTAAATTTTTACTATTTCTTCTCCCGTCTCTGTAGTATTTCTTTGTGTCTCATTGGCAACTGTTCTGTCATTGCTTTCTTCACAAATTACCAAATTGCTTTCCAGAAAACATGGGTTTATTGGTGCCAGCCACAGTTAGAGAGGTGCCCTCTTTTATCCTGGCCTTGCCAGCATTTGGTGTTCCTGTGTGTTGTGAACATATTTAATCATCATTACTGTCTGTCTGTCCTCTAGCCTCTCCTGTAATTACAAATGTCCAGTGCCATTGTCTTTGGATACCTTGCACATTTTCGTCTCTTGGTTCTTTGAGTTTTTTTGGTGCCTACCCTTTGTCCATTTCTTCACCTAAAGTCTTGATGGTGTATAAATTTGAATGAGTTCTTGTATATAAATGAATGCAGTCATATGTGATATGATTATTGTTAGCAGCTTAATGAGACATAATTTGTATACTGTACAGTTCACCTGTTTAAATAATTCAGTGGGTTTTAGTGTAGTCATAAGGTTATATAGCCATCATCACAATCTAGTTCCAGAGCGTTTTCAACACCCTAAAAAGAAACCCAAGACCCATTAGCAGACCCCTCACCCGCCAGCCCCTGATGACCATTCATCTGCTTTCTGTCTGTGGATCTGTCTCTTCTGGATATTTCATGGAAATGGAATCCCACAATATGTGGCCTTTTGTGTCTGGCCCTTTTGACTGAGCATAATGTTTTCCATGTTCATTTATGTTGTAGTGTGTATCAGTACTTCCTTTTAATGGCTGAATAATACTCAGTTTTTTGGCTAGACTATGTTTTGTTTATCCATTTATCCATTGGTGGACATCTGGGTTGTTTTCACCATTGGGTTGTTAGGTCTCATGCTGCTGTGAACATTCTTGTACAGGTTTCATGTGGACATAGATTTCAATTTCTCCTGGGTATACACCTAGGAGTGGAATTGCTTGCTTATATGGTGCCTGTTTCCTTTTGAGAAACTGCCAGACTGTCTGCCAAAATGGCTGCACTATTTTACATTTCCAGAGCAGTGGGTGAGGGTCCCGACTTCTCCACGTCCTCACCAACACTTGTTACTGTCTTTTTGATTCTAGCTACCCTTGTGGGTGTGAAGAGGAACCTCCTCGTGGCTTTGATGTGCATTTCCTTAATGACTAATGATGTTGGGCATCTCATCTTGTGCTTATTGGCCATTTATGTGTCTTTCTGGATAAATGTTTATTCAGATCCCTTGCCTGGTTTTTAAGTGTGTGTGTGTGTGTGTGTTTTAATTGAGTTGTAAGAGCTCTTTATGTCTTCTGCATACAAGTCCCTTAGCAGATATGTGATTTACACATACTTTCTTCCATTCCATGGGTTGTTTTTTCACTTTCTTGATGGTGCTTTTGAAGCACAGAAGTTTTTAATTTTGGTATAGTCCCTTTGATCTGTGTTTTTTTTTTTTTCCCTTGTTTGTGCTTTTGGTGTCATATCTAAGAAGCCATTGCCAAGGTCAGGAGGATTTACTCATAGATTTTCTTCTAAGAGCTTTATAGTTTTAGTTCTTACAGGTAGACCTTTGGTACATTTGAACTAGGTTTTGTATATGATACAGGAAAGGCATTCGATTTCATTCTTTTTGTGTGTGGCTATGCATTTGTTGAAAAGAATGTCCCTACTCATTGAAGGGTCATGGTGCCCTTCTCAAGTATGAGTAGACTGTAGACATCTAGGCCTGTACTTCTTTTTTTTTTTTTTTTAAAGATTTTATTTATTTATTTGACAGAGAGATAGTGAGAGCAGGAACACAAGCAGGGGAAGCGGGAGAGGGAGAAGCAGGCTTCCTGCTGAGCAGGGAGCCCGATGTGGGACTCGATCCCAGGACCCTGGGATCATGACCTGAGCTGAAGGCAGACGCTTAACGACTGAGCCGCCCAGGCACCCTCTAGGCCTGCACTTCTAAGCTGTATTCCGTTCTTCTCTGCATCTGTCCTGTGCCAAGACCACCCTGTCTTGGTTACTGTAGCTTTGTAGTAAGCTTTGAAATCAGGTCGTGTGATAACATAGTTGTTCAGCTTTGTTCTTTTCTGAGATTATTTGGCTTTTCTGTGTCCCATGTGAATTTTAGGATCAGCTCGTCAATTTCTGCAAAGAAGCCAGCTGGGATGTTAGTAGGGATTCCATTAAATAATTTTTTTTTTAATTTTATTTATTTTTGAGAGAGAGAGAACGACAGAGAGAGAGAGAATGAAAGGGGTGAGGGTCAGAGGGAGAAGCAGACTCCCCGCTAAGCAGGGAGCCCTATGTGGGACTCGATCCCGGGACTCCAGGATCATGATACGAGCCGAAGGCAGTCGCTTAACAACTGAGCCACCCAGGCGCCCCTTGAATAATTTTTAAAATTTGTTAAATTTTGAACTTAAGTAATTTAAAAACCTAACACTCTATCTGGCTTGGAGGTAACTTTGGTTGAAGTGAGCAGGTGGGCTCTAGATCAGGTAGTTTCCCAGTTGTTAACCAGTTAGTCCACTGCTGTCTTTTTTGAGAAACTTGTTTATTTTTATCAACTGTAACTTTTTCTTTTTGAAATAGGCTCCGCACCCAGTGGGGAGCTCAACACCAGGCTTGAACTCATGACCCCGAGATCATGACCTGAGCTGAGCTCAAAGAGTCGGGCGCTCAACCGACGGAGCCACCCAGGCACCCTCAGCTGTAACTCTTATGTGTAGCTGACAGTTCCTGGAGTCTTCTTTCCATGAAGTTCTACTTCATGCTCTAGGACTGTTAGGTTAAAATTCTGTTTAGTTGTGGGATCCAGTCTTAAGTCAGTCTGTGTGTTCAAGCCCTGAGTACCTTCTGTGTGTCCAGCTTTGTATGAGGTGTGGGTAGGTGATTAGGCAAGGAGTTCTGGATGTGGACACTGTGGTCAAAGAGTTTGGACTGGCTTCCTCTGTGGGCTGGTGTTGGCTGCAGGTGGCATTGAGGTTGGGCAGTGATGGGAAGGCCAACTGGCTGTGGCAGGGATGGTTGGAGATTCACTCAGTGCTGACGGAGGAGAGTGAGGGCAGATAGGAGCTGGATGGTGGGGTTGCTGGGCACATGGGACGAGGGGTGGGGGCTGGGATTTGAGCAGGGAAGGGACTTAGGAGAGGAGAACAGTGGCCTGAACCCCGTGGCAGAATGTCAGATGGCTTGCCCTGTACTTGGTGTTAACACTTCAGTTCATACATTTAGGAAAAGTGAGCCACTCTGAGTCTTACCTCTTTTTCCTGTGTCCACCAGTATGACACTGTTCCAATTCAGTCCAGCGTGGTGTTATGTGCTTGCCCATCCCCATCAATGGTGAGGACCCAGACTGAGTCCGGCATAGCCCCTGGCATTCCCAGCGGTGGTAGCAGACAGGGCCCCACCATGGACAGCACCGCGGCTGAGGCCCGGCCGAGCACCAACTCACTGCAGCACACCACACAGCCGCCACCACAGCCTCGGAAGAAACGGCCTGAAGACTTCAAGTTTGGGAAAATTCTTGGTGAAGGCTCTTTTTCCACAGTGAGTACCTGCCGCTGCTCTTTCTTGAACGAGTGTATTTTCCTTGGGAAGGCTGACTTTTCTCAGGGCTTGTAGCTAGAGGACCCCGTTACCAGGGCGGTGTTCTTCCCCAGGCGAGGATCTCAGGCCCCTCCAGGGTTCTACTCCGGTTTTGAGGGTGATTTGGGGCCGCCTACCACCGAGTAAATCACGTGGTTAAAATACCTAAGCCGTGACTTTGTAGATGAAAGCTTTAAAAGGCATCTATCTGTTGATCTTTCTGTTTGTTTTGGTTTGGTTTTTGATGCAGTTAATTTTTATTCTAACCAGTCATCAACAGATTCCATCTTGTGTCCTTGTGTCCCATTAGCAAGGTCTTAGGAAGCTTTTCTGTCCCTTCGTTTGGAAGTGTCAGTATCAATATCTCTTCAGAGCTTTTGGGAAACATTTAACGACCTTTACTATTTCTCTGTTATTTAAAACAATATATAAAACAGCACAGCCTTGACCCCTGGTAGAGGTGCAGCCTCAGACCTGCTGGCCTCCGAGTTCTCGTGGCCTCGGTTTCAGTCAGTACCTCTGTTTGCTACCTGAGTGAGTTGGCCTGTCTTGTGGCATTTTTCCTTTTCCAGCAAAGAAATGAAGGTTCAGAGCAGCCCCTTTGCTGAGGTGGGAGCCCCACGTGGCTGTGATGGGGCCGGGGGCTTGCACAGGCTGGGGGGAGACCCAAGCACCAGCGTGCCCTGCAAATGGCCAGGGCCTTCTTACCCGGCCTCTGGGAAGAAACCTTATGTGAAACATGTTTCCCTTTTCTCTTTTTACATTCATGAAATGTTGCAAAATAAAAAGAAGAACATGAAGTTTTATAGCTCACCCATATTCTCAACTTAGTTTTAATCAATGTTAACTTTTTGCTCCCCATATATATATATATATATATTTTAAAGATTTTATTTATTTATTTATTTATTTGAGAGAGAGGGAGCATGAGTGTGTGTGCACAAACGGGGAGAGGCAGAGGGAGAAGCAGACTCCCGCTGAGCAGGGAGCCCGATGCAGGGCCCCATCCTAGGACCCCCCAGGTCATGACCTGAGCCAAAGGCAGATGCTTCACCAGCTGAGCTACCCAGGAGCCTCCCCTTACATTTTTAATTTAGATTTTTTATTGGCAGTTTCTGTTTAAATTATGAAAGACTTATGCTCTTGTGATAAAAATCTTCAATTATGAGGATAGTACCCAGTAGTTCTGGTCCTCACAGATCCTCTCAGAAAGAAGAAACTAGGGGCGCCTGGGTGGCTCAGTCGTTAAGCATCTGCCTTCGGCTCAGGTCATGATCCCAGGGTCCTGGGATTGAGCCCCCCATCGGGCTCCCTGCTCAGCGGGAAGTCTGCTTCTCCCTCTCCTACCCCCCCTGCTTGTGTTCCCTCTCTTGCTATGTCTCTGTCTAAATAAATAAATAAAATCTTAAAAAAAAAGAAAGAAAGAAAGAAAGAAGAAACCATTTTGAAAAGAACCTGGGTGTTCTGCACATTTACTTAAAATAGTCCGGTAAGAGAAGTAGTGTTCTCTCCCTCTCTGTTTTACCTCATGGACATTTATCCTGACTAGTAAATGAGGGCTTATTTGTGAAACTCCCCCTTGTCCGTGGGTCTGCACAGCGGGTGAAAGTAGGCATCACCCATTCTGGATGATGCCCTCCTAATGTTGAAAAGCCCCGGCTATAGTTCTTGTCACCCCTGTGCCTTTTGAACCCAGGTGCCAGGGAAAAGCACCATGAGTTGGAGGCTCCTTCCTGGCGCTGTGTGGCATCCTGCAGCTCTGGGTCTCAGGTTATATGTGCTACCCTCAGGTCTTTTTCATCATTCCTGAAATAGAGACCACTTAAAATTAGATTTCCAGGGGAGGGTGGAGGACAAACGGCCGTTCCCAGGCTGGGCAGGATCTGCACTTGGCCGAGCCTGGCCCTGGAGAGTGGGGAGGGCCTGGCCTGCTGCTGCCTGCCCTCCTGGGGATGATCTTGACGTCCAGATTGGCTCTGCTGTTGGCCCCTGTGACGTGGAGGGATGCGTCATGCCTTGTTCCCTGGAAGAGGGATACTCCCTGCCCTGTGCCCATAAAGAAACCTGCATGTGAAATGTTGAATTCATACAACGGAAAGATTTCCTAAGTACCTCCTTCAGAAAGGATCCCATTAATTATTAGTACTTTCTTTTTTTTTTTTTAAGATTTTATTTTTTGACAGAGAGACACAGTGAGAGAGGGAACACAAGCAGGGGGAGTGGGAGAGGGAGAAGCAGGCTTCCCGCGGAGCAGGGATCCTGATGGAGGGCTCGATCCCAGGACCCTGGGATCATGACCTTAAGCAGACGCTTAACGACTGAGCCACCCAGGCACCCAATTATTAGTACTTTCTAATAGTTTTTTTCTTGCCCTTTCCTACTAGGTAGCTAGTACATGCTCCTGTGAAGAAATGTAATATTTCATAAACACATAACCTAGGGAGGGGTGTCTTTCCCCAGCCCCTCCCCATCACCTCCCAGTGCTTGAGAACAGTCCACATAAGTGTATTCCTCCAGAAAGATCTCTGAGATCTTTCCACTTGAGCACATACAATCCAGCCCCATTCTTCTTAATCACTGCAGTGCGTTTCACATGGTGCTTTCCCAGGATCACTTCTGGTGAGTCTCCTGGAGAATTCTGTAATGGGATGAACATGACCTGTGGCCTCCGAAGGTCCTCCCTGGAGGCCTAGGGATCCCCCAGGATTTGGGCAGGTTTCTGTCTGCACTCTGGTCCTCAGGCCGGCCTTCCTGCACGTGTCTTAGGAGGGTCATCATCCGCCTCAGCTGGCCGTGGTAGGTGGGGGCTGCCTCAGCTCCCCAGCCAACTGGCCTCATCTGGCATGTGGAACTTGGTGCTCAGTTGTGCCCAGGGGTTGCTCATGTAGAAATCTCTTTTCCATGTTGTGCTGTGCCCTGTTGGCTCTCTGTCCCCCCAGTGGAGTGTGAGTACAAGCCTTAGGTGTGCTACCGAGAAAGTCCACCAAGAGTGGGACTGCACCCTGGGCAGGAGGTGCGGCTGGTGGGAGGCGCTCTCTGTGAGCCCCATGGGCCTTCTTGTGCCCTTGACGGCAGGGACAGTGCTTAGTGTACCTGAGTGCAGCATCAACTGAAATGTATGGTCACAGTTATTTGAAAAAGCCCAAATTCAGAGTGGCTTTACAATGAACATATACTGAGAACATATTCTAAAAGTTATTTTTTGAAGGAATTCCCAGGACCCATCTGAGCTATTATTTGCTGTTTCTTTGTACTGTTTGTGAGGGTTACATTAGTCCAAGATGTTCCTGAATCTATACTTCACTGCACCATGGGAACGTAGCAGCTGATGGAGAACCTTCTGAAGGCAGTTGATTGATCTATGCATTTCCTGTTTATTGGAACACATTAACTTCATTATTAACATCCAGCCAAATTTGTTAGCACAGGACCAGTATATTTGAATGTAATTTCAAATATTTAAATGTAATTTCATAGTGGGGGCACGTTAGCCTGTGTGGTCAGCTGCAAGGGTGAGAGTCGATGCCCGGGTTATACTGAGTGTTTTTTCTCTTCTCTTTCCCCCTTTTCTTCCCAAACCAGGTTGTCCTGGCCCGAGAACTGGCAACCTCAAGGGAATATGCTAGTAAGTACTAAGTCCAGGGGGCTGTGTGTCTGGGATGCAGGGTAGGTCATGTGTTGACACGTGGCTGCCATGCTGCCTAGCACCTGGAGGTTCTATGCTGATTTCAGGGGTGGGACGCTGGTGGTCTTAGAGACCACAGAGCTGGTGGGTAGGTTTTGTGAAAAACTTTAATTTGTATCAGTTACCTTTATGAGTTGTTTTTTTTTTTTTTTTTTTACCATTATCAATCGTAGTAACTTGCTTTTCTCTTACTTTAAGTTAAAATTCTAGAGAAACGTCACATTATCAAAGAGAACAAGGTCCCGTATGTAACCAGAGAGAGAGACGTGATGTCACGCCTGGATCACCCGTTCTTTGTTAAACTTTACTTCACATTTCAGGATGATGAAAAGCTGTGTATCCTTTGAACAGTCAGAGCCTTCTGAAATCACACCGGTGACCCCGTACTGTTGAATCATGACCCCATTGTGTATTTTCACAAGTCGTTCCTTCCCTGGAAAGGACAAGGGTGGCATATTCTTTTTTTTTTTTTTTAAAGATTTTATTTATTTATTTGGCAAGAGAGGGAACACAAGCAGAGGGAGTGGGAGAGGGAGAAGCAGACCTTCTGCGGAGCAGGGAGCCCAATGCAGGGCTCGATCCCAGGACCCTGGGATCATGACCTGAGCTGAAGGCAGACGCCCAACGACTGAGCCACCTAGGCGCCCCAAGGGTGGCATATTCTAAATACGAATGAATTCACATCACTTTGCTTTGGGAGCCCCTGGGATTGCTGATGTTCACTGAAGTAGAATGTTACTTCAAAAGAAATCATCACAAACCTTTTTTGAGGTTTTTTGTTCATAAGCATTGTATTTAAAGGATTATTATTATTTTAACTCCATGGTTGCTGGACATTTATTCAAAGGCATTCCCTTATTCCTCTAACTGGTATCCTTGGAATATCCATCAAGTGTCAAGTCCTCTGCTCAAAGCAGGGAAGTGAGGGAGGAAGAAGGATCTTGGGCATCCAGGGCCCCTCTCTGCCCTCTTTGGCCCAGGAGCATGGGATTTGGTTGGAAGGGACATCTTTACCAGGGTTAGCCCCCAAGTGAGAAGTCCAGGGAGCCACCCACAGGAGCCCAAACTCTTTCCCACAGTACCCAGAACACTGTCCTCCCCAGGCCCTCCAGCCTCCCTCCCTTCTTCCTCCCCTCCGCCCTCCCCGTGGCCCCCGCCCCAGTCTGCTCTCTGCCTGTGGATAGCTCTGATCACCCAGTGCCTCTGGCTCTCCAGCAAGGCTGTCACACCTCACTGATTGCTTCTTCTGCTCTCTGATTTCTCCACTAACCCCTGGAGCAATGTTTTTTCCCTTCTTTTACCTTTCCTTAGTGAGCAGGGCAGGCAGGGCACCATGGTGGCCAGGGTAGGCCACACTGTGTTGTCTAGATTGTCCCAGGGCTTTCCCATCACGTGGCCTGGCTGTCCAGTTTCTCCTCACTCCACAACCTTTTCCTGTAGTTTTTGCCAACCAGGACCTCCCCAGCCCCTCTGTGCCCCAGCAACTCTGTCCCCAGTCCCAGCAGATGCTCTTCTGGTTTCTGCTCCCCTGAGAGAGGTTAGCTGTCAAATGGAGTTGCCTCGGGGCTTGTTCAGGCCTAAACCTCAGTCTTGGCCTTAGTTCTTTCCCTTCAGCCCTCACGTGTCCTCAGCTTGCGCACCCGCAATGCTGGTCCCCGTAAGGGCTTGGTTTCCCCCTCCACCCCCTCTCCCCCAGGCTTTCCCTACCTCTCTCTACACAGATTCTTCTGGTTTAGAACTTTGCTCCATCGCGTTCCCCCTTCAGCACCATTTTCTGGCCTCGTCAACTGTCAGCCAAATGTATTCTTTTGCTTACTGAGAAGTTCTTGTTGAGTGCCAGGTCATGGGGATATGCTGGTGAAAAGGTGACCAAGGCTCAGCCCTCAGGGGGTCTGCATTCCGTGGAGTTAGACACACCCAGACCATTAGTGTCCGTGGAGTAGACTTGAGGGAGCAAGGGCAGTGAGGGCAGGTAAGAGGGTGAAGGGAGGTGCTGCTCTTGTAGCTTGGTGGTCTGCAGGGACGTGGACTTCGGCCAGAGACCTGGGTAGAGCTAGGGCTGGAGTGCTTCTGTGCTGGTGGAGTGAAAAGGCTGGGCAGGGACCAGCTTCTCCTCCCCTGGAGCATGGCAGGAATTACGGATTTTCTTCTGAGTGTGCAGGGAGCCCCGAGGGGCTGGAGCAGAGCAGCCGTTTGCTATGATAATGGCTGGTGCTGCACTGAAGGCTCTTGCAAGTGAGCCAGGCAAGGGCAGTGCAGTCAAGGTGGCTCCTGGGTGTGGGACCTTGGGGTCGGGGTGCACAGGGGTGCTGTGACTGAGTCGGGAGAGACCAGGCTGGAGGTGTGTGTGGCGTTGGCGTCTGGGGCATCTGTGGGCGCCGGCTGCTGCTGGGTGCTTGCTGGCAGAGCTCGGTGAGGAGTCAGGGCGGCATGCAAACTGAGGGCTGGCTGGCTGGCTGCTGGAGGGCACTCAGCAGGGAAGAGTTCCGAGGCCTGAGCCCGAGTCACCCCCACACAGAGACTGGCACGCAGGAGGCAGGGTGTTGCCGGTGAGCGGAGGACAAACCTCGGGGGCTGGGGGGGGCCAGTTGGTTTCTAGTAGTGGGGTGCTTGGAGGCCAGGTCAGGTGCTGCGGACTGCTGGCCGAGTACCTAGGGCCTGGGTTTGCCCTGTGGAATGGCCCCTGTACAAGTTGTTCTGGGGTGGGGAGGGGATTTCAGGAGATGGTGGTGAGGGGGTCGGGGCAGCACACACAGTGGGTTCTGCCCAGTGGTCCCGCCTTCACAGGGCAGCAGTAAAGTGATCTCATAGCTAGAGGCGTGTAGGGCAGAAAGGGGGCTCCTTGTTGGTTTGTTTAGGGGTTAGAGAATGTATGTTTTTGCCTGGCTCCTGCATCACCCCTGTCCCCGCCATTCTGCCGTCACTGCTTATGGCCCCGAGGACATTGAAGAGTCTTCTTCATGGCTGCTCAGTGTCTCACCTTTGGGGCCACCTTGACTGGCTGCTTATCATTGTGTGTCCCCTCTTGCAGCTTGGGGACAGGAGTAGTGCTCTAAGCCTTAGGAGGCTGCGCTCCAGTTCTGATCCTCCTTGGCTTTGTGACCTTGAGTCAGTTGCTTAACCTCTCTGGGCCAGGTTCTTCTGCCAAGCACAGGCATTGAGCTTACTGGGCTCTATCACAGGCTTGGTCTTCGCTCATCCTTCCAGGAATTCACCCACGTCATGGGAGAGAACGGCTTCCTCCTTGCTGCCCTGGGCCACTGGCTGTGCCAAGAGAGGGAGAAACGTTCTAGGATGTGAAGTGGACCCAGGAGGTGTGAGAGAGTACTTCTGGGGATGAGGAAGGTGTGTGGTTGGAGACAACACGGGCTTGGAGCCGGGACCCTCAACAGTTGTCATGTTCAGAACCTTTGGTCACCTTAGCTTCACAGCTGAGCGGAGAACTAGAAGTGTCCCTCACCCAGGAAACAGGAACTCAAGGAGTGGTCAGATAAGGGGCAAACCCTGTGAAGCTCAGGGAGGCGCTGTGCCTGTGCTGAGGCCGAGCCTCCTTAAGTCTACTGCAGGCTCCTAAGCTCTCCTCAGTGCTGAGGTTCATGGCTAGTCCAGGTGGGGCTGCTGGCCCAGCCCGTGCCAAGCTGCTGCTTTGGGGTCAGACAGGCCAGAATCTGCAGGCCGCTGGGGAGGTGTCCACGGACACCAGCCTTCCCTGCAGAGAAGACAGAATAGGGCAAGCTGTGAAGGGGTCTGGCTGGGACCCCTTTCCTTCCCTGTGAGTAAGGTGTATTTTTTTGCTTCAGGTTCCTGTTGTCCTAGTTGGAAGGACTTGGGTGGCCACAGGTGGGGCTGAATCAGAGACAGGTTTGGACAGCTTTGGTCGCTGGTCCCTTCCATCCTGGGCTTGTCCTCACTGGCCCGCAGCATCAGACTCTGTCCTCGGTGGGAGACCGCAGTGCCCTGACGAACAGAAGCCAGATGGAAGACCTTGAGCGCCGGCCACCCCTTCCTGCCCTCAGAGCCACTACCTAGGACAGTGAGGACTCCTGTCACTGTGTCCCTTGGCTGCTAGGGAGCCGTGAAATACCTGTAGGTTTCCATTTATAGGTGCAGATGTTTGGTGCTTCCAAGAGGAAGCTGTCATATGGGATCTGTTATTGTTCCAGTCTGTAATCCTTTTGGGAAGGGAGAATACAAGCACATCACAGCACAGTGGTGTCCGAGGGAAAGATGCTTGTGTTCTTTGCGTCTCTTCCCAGCGGGTGGCCAATAAATAGATAGACTCAAGAAGATAATAAAATGGTATTTGTCTTATAAGACTTGTTACTTTTTACTTGGACAGGAGCATGCATTTGAAAAACCTTTATATGAATTGACTCTTAGCACACCATGGAAGTTGGTGCTCAGTAAATGCTGTCTGTCCACTGTGGTGCGGGTTTGGAGGCTGAATTAGGATGGAGGGTCCCCTTCCCATTGCTGAGGCCTGCTAAGAGGCATGTATGCCATGGGCTCTGGCCACTCTCTCTAGTGGCTTCCCTTCCTTGAGCCCTTGGGTGCCTTTGGGGATGGTGGGGTCCAGAAGGAGCAGTCAGGCCAAGGGGTGTGTGTCATTGTGTTCTTGGGGAGAAATCCATCCTGGGGCCCGGGCCTGGGGCTGGGGCCAGGGAGTCCTATCAGCCCCGGCGGCTGTGGGTTTGATCACGGCAGGGTCTGACCTGAAGAGGGACCACTATCTCAGGCCACGGGTACCTTTGGTTTTCATGAATTAAAAGTATTCCTATTGGGCTGTAAGGTTAGCTTAAAAAAATGACTTTTGTGCTCTTCCTTAACAATGCGATATTTAGACTTTGGTCTTAGTTATGCCAAAAATGGAGAACTCCTTAAATACATTCGCAAAATTGGCTCATTCGATGAGACGTGCACCCGGTTTTACACGGCCGAGATG
The DNA here is from genome assembly GCF_002201575.2 of Neomonachus schauinslandi. Lineage (NCBI taxonomy): Eukaryota > Metazoa > Chordata > Mammalia > Carnivora > Phocidae > Neomonachus > Neomonachus schauinslandi. The sequence continues at coordinate 139,396,808 of NC_058407.1, forward strand.
GTGTCAGCTCTGGAGTACTTGCATGGCAAGGGCATCATTCACAGGTATCACACCAGCTGCCTATGGGCTTTGCTCCCCGGGCCTCGGGGCCAGCTCTGTGGGCTTTTCTGGAGGGGTGGGAGGCCTCCTTGTGAGAACTAAGGAGAAGTTGATGTCACCTGATGTTGAGACTCATGGGCCTCCCAGTACCAGGTGAAGTTGGTGGCCGGTGGCGCTCTGGGCTGTCCCGACTTGTGCTTTTAGTCCCCGCCTTGTAGCTCGCGGGCGCGCTTCTTTCTGATCTCCGTTTCCGTAACTCTCTGATATTGTCAAATCGAAAGTGTTCGTATGAGCTCTTTTGTTATTGTTGCTGTTACGGATGTTTTTTGTTTTTTTTGTTTTTTTGTTTTTTTAAAGATTTTATTTATTTGAGACAGAGAGAATGAGAGAGAGAGAGCACATGAGAGGGGGGAGGGTCAGAGGCAGAAGCAGGCTCCCTGCCGAGCAGGGAGCCCGATGCGGGACTCGATCCAGGGACTCCAGGATCATGACCTGAGCGGAAGGCAGTCGCTTAACCAACTGAGCCACCCAGGCGCCCCGTTACGGATGGTTTTTTTTTTTTTTTTATTCTTAAATATGGTTTAATACTCTTCTCCATTTCTGTACATCACAACACCAAGATTTCGCTGCTTAGGATCTCTCTGTAGAGGCTATAGAGAATGCAAAGGCTACGGTTTTCACCCCCTCTTATTTTACGTGTTTGTATGTGTAAGTGTAATACATATCAGTATATATTGATACACACATCAATATATAATGCAATATATATCACCAAAGAGAACACATTGATTAAAGAAATACAAAAATTTGGCATCATTTCCAAACTTAAATAGTAAAAATAAAAACTACAAAAGGAGCTGCATACCCTAAATGTATCATGTGAAACAACAAGCATATTCAAAAATGTAAATTTACATCCAATTGCTCTGGTCTTGTCATATCACATTAGACCCATTTACAATGGCAAAACCCTAAGGTACTGCTGTGAAGAGAGCATGTTTGCTCGCTCTTGGGTGTTCTGCAAACAAACAGCAGAGCCCAAAGCAAAAGCCTGTTCCGGTGAAGCCTCCCACGTTGGTGAATACCAAAGAATTGACTCTTCTCAGTGGGGGTTGAGACATCAGGTTATACATTGAAAGACAGTCAGTTGGACCTTAGAGTACAGTGTGAGAACCAGAAGCTTTACAGTTAAGACATACTCCCTTCATTCAAGTGAAACAGGATTATTGGAACGATAGGCAGGTCTGCAACCTGGGAACAAGGAGCTGGTTCAGACCAATAAAGCTACGAGTGACTGAGTCAAGTCAGTGAAGAACAGCAGTCAGGCACTAAAGTGTTAAAAGTACCCAATTTGAAAACCAAATGCACCCCACTACCCTATCAGTGTGGGAATAATACCAATTGACTTTTAAAACCTTTGGTCCTTCAAAGTCCATTTGGTATACTTTTTTTCATTGCTACCACTGGGCACAACGGATGGTTTTTTATTGTGGTGAAATACACATAACAAAATTTAACATTTTAACCTTTTTTTCTGGTTTTATTGAGAAACAATGAACATTGATCACTGTATATGTCAAAGGTGTACAACATGATGGTTGATTTATATATATTGTGAAATGATTACCTGACCACAATAAGTTTCAACGATCTTCCTTTTATGGGTTAAAAATGATGGCTTACACTTTAATAAAAAGTGTATTGAAAATGACAGATGCGTTTATGAAGTAATGTAGTTTGAATCTACTCATTAGATGAGTTGGATATTTGTTCAGTGTGAACTTTCTAGACTTGCATTCTTGGTTGTTAGTCCATAAAGACTGTAAGTATGTATGTATGTATGTATGTATTTACTTATTTAAGATTATAAGTATTTAATCAGTTCATTTGTTTTCAGCAAAACTTAAGAGTGTGTAATAACATTGCTATTTAAATATTTCATCTCAAATGTACAAAATCTGCTTTCACAGGGACCTGAAACCAGAAAACATTTTGTTAAATGAAGACATGCACATCCAGATCACAGATTTCGGAACAGCAAAAGTACTATCCCCGGAGAGTAAACAAGGTGTGTGAGTGCCCTGTTACATTGCTTAAGATCAAAAACAGCTTCTTAGAAATGTGTTCAATGGCATTATATTCGTTGTCAGTGACACGTTAGTCATACCTTTGCTGTTGTAAAGTAGACATTTAAGCTTTCACAGGGGCAGGCCCTGGCTTCCGTGGTGGCTCTGTCTGAAGGCCTGGGCAATTTGCGCCTGGTCTAGAGGGAAGGTTCTTCTGGGCGGTTTGTGGTTGGTCTGCCAGCCCCTCTCTGCATGTTGGTGTTCCAGGTCCCTGTGAGCGCCTGGGAATGTCCGCTACGGCTCAGCCTCCCGAGTCCTAGAAGATGCCAGGGTGCCATGTTTGTTCCTGGTCTTCTGTGCGGGAGCGTGGGGTCTGTGGAGTCAGCTCCCAGCCCTCCCGTGTTAGCACCGTGGGTTGTAACTGTGAGAGCACTGTCCCTATGTCCCAGTCCCTGCCGTCTGCCTGTCTCCCCGTCCCCTGTGTGTAGTTGATCAGGCACGCCGATCATAGTGAAGTTCTGTGAAATTACAGAACAAGTGGGGGCTGACGTTTAATCTGCTGCTCAAGTGCACATTTATAATTACAAACCCTCCTAATCACTGTTTTCCTAGGGTAATTCCTGGTGTTGGTTTGTGCATCATGACCGCTCCATCACCTGAGGAGGAGTTGCTGACAGTAAAGTGGGCCAGAAGAGTCCCTTGGGGTGTCCTGGCTAGGCATTGGGGACCTTGAAAATGAACCTTGAGTCAGGACACGTGTCCCGAACAGAGCCACCCTGAGCCTGGCCTGCGAGGCTGGGCGTTGTCCTCGCCTCTGCCAGGGCTCGTGGGGACTCGTGAGAGAGAAGGACTGGGTTCAGATGGAAGCAACCACCTCGCTACAGCTGCCCTCCTGTGGAGAGGGGAGCTGTGAGCCCCATGAAGCAGTGGGAGAGCCTTCTAGCTCGGCCAGACAGGCTTTGTCTGCCTCAGGTTGAACTGAGGCCCCCTTAGTGAGCAGGTGCACGCAGGGCGGCTACCGGGCTCTGATACCTGGGGTCCCCTTCTCCCGGCTGCATCTGGCTGGGCCTCTGAATTCTTTTCCACAGGGTGCTTTATCTTTGCTTCCCAGGTGCTCTTGCAGCCCCGTGTTTTCACCCTCAGGATTATTGTGAAGATTCTGTTAGTTAATGCCTTCCTGTTTGTGCAGACACTCATTGAATCACCAAGAACTGTGTCTTGGATTTGGGAACTTCTCTGAGAATCCTAGGGCACCTCTCTTTGGAGCCAAAACAAAACTTGGATTCAAGGAAGACACTTTTATTTCTCAACAAATTTCAGTCCTGGTGCCACTCGCCTGCCTTTTGCAGCTCCCTTTCCCGCCTTCCCACCTTGGGGAAGTCCTTTGGGCACTTGTGAGATGCCCTGAAATCTTGATCTACTTGATTCATTCCTATCGCACAGTAACATCGTTTTTGTGGATACGGTGTAACCCATATCCATAAGCATTGTCCATGACCCAGGTGAACTGAACAGGAACTGCCATGGCCCCATTTTTGTCATCTCATGTGTGACTTCCTGTGGGGTCCCCCAGTCAGCCTCAGGAGCCATCCCCCTCGCGGTCTGCTCTGTCTGTTTTTCCTCTGCGCTCATTCCCTTTAGAATCTGATACTTGGCACAAGCTAGTCCTGTTGCCTTGTAGCCATTTAGAAAATAGAAGAATTTAAATGCATTAGTGAAATAAACCTGCGTTTCTTTCTTTCTAGAAGTAGAAGTCTAAAAGTCCTTAGACCGTGAACCAGGGAGAGCTGCTCGTATATATGGATGAGTTGGCTGTTTTTTTCCTTCTTAGGGAAAGAGGGAAAAACATGTATAATTATGTGAGTGATTCACTTTAGTGACTTGCTCTCACTTTCTATTTGAAGTAGTTCAGACTCTTAGAATTTATTCTTACATTAGCTTTTAACTTCGTACGTCGTACAGAGATGGTTTCCCAAAGACCTCTTAAGCTTGCAGAGAGCAAGCGTTGGTGGGAACATGACCCAGGCTCCTTAACTGTACTGTGCGCATGAGCTTGTTTCACCCTCCTAGCAAGAGGCAGGTTGTCTATCTTCCCAGACCTCTGTCCCAGTGGGTCGTTCCTGGGTCTCTCTCGCTGCTTTCTGTGGGGTCAGAGTGGCCCCATGGTTGTGAGGGGCAGGAATAACAAATAGCAGGTAGCTGTTGAGGAGGGTGTGTGGAATTGATGAGGACTTCCTGGCTCAGAGGACTTGTGACTTCTAACCTAACCTAACAAGGGTCCCACAGACCTATCTGAGTGGGGGCAGCTTCATCATGGAGAGTAAGCTCCTTGTCTGTGGCTGTGTCACTGGCCTTTGCCTCTTTGTAAGAGGTTTGGGGAGCTCAGCAGGCCACAGAGGTTCAGACTTAGGGTTTGTGTCTAGAAACCTGTGTCTTGAGCTGTGTTGGCCTTTCTGGTGTGCACCCAGATGCGGAGGTTCCACTTACCAAACGGGGGTGCTGGTAGGTGTTGGGGGCAGGTGATGGGAGAGGCGGGGTGAGGAGGCTGGAGAGCCGGTCACTTCTGTCACTCCCTCCAGCTGTACCTTCTGTAGATGGCCATCATCCCGACCCTCGGACCAGTATTGACCCCCTCTGGCTGTGCTGTGGACTCTGGACCCTGCCCCAGCGCCCCTGCCTCCGCCCCCCCCGCCCCCCCCCCGCAAGGGCAGGACAGCTCCACCCAGCCCAGAAGCAGAGCTCACACGTTAAGAGGAGAAAGTCCAGTTCCTGTACTTACACCACCAGATACAGCTCTTTACATCGAGAAATGGTTTACTCTGGTCTTCTCAATCTTGGTGTTTGTTTAGTCATAGCTATGATAAATGCAGTTGTTGTTTTTGTTTGTTTGTTTAACAGAGAGTACTTACTTTTTGTAAAATTCAAACCATGCATGTGACCTGATTTCCACCATCATCAATTTGTTTTCTCAGTAAATATTTTAGTATTTATCACTAAAATATAAAGTTTTTTAAAAAAAATATGACTACACAGGGCACCTGGGTGTCTCAGATGGTTAAGCATCTGCCTTCAGCTTGGGTCATGATCCAGAGTCCTGGGATCGAGCCCCATATCAGGCTCCTGGCTCAGCGGGGACCTTGCTTCTCCCTCTCCCACTGCCTCTCCCCCCCGCCCCCATCCATTCTCTCTCTCTCTCTCTCTCTCTCTGTGTCTCAAATGAATAAATAAAATCTTTAAAAAAAAAAAAAGACTACAATAGCAAACCATCTTCATACATATAAGAAATTAATAGTAATTCCTTTATATCCCAAAATACTGTGTTAAATTTCCAGTTGTCATAATTCTACATCATAATTTTTTTGGTGGTTATCTACTTGAATCAGGATTCAAATAAAGCTCCACATTGGGCTTAGCTAATTTGTTTCTTAAATTTCTTTTTCCACTCTTTATTTTTTCCCTTGCAGTCTGTTGAAGAAACCAGGTCATTTGTCTTAGAGAGTTTCCTGGAGTTTCCTGATTGCACCTCTTTGGAATCATGTAACAATGTTCCTGTCCCCTCTGTGCGCTGGAAATGGGAAGTTAGATCTGGCCCCTTGATCACATGCACATTCAGTCCTCTCACACCAGAGGCTGGGGTGTGTTCTCCATTAGGACACTCATAACACTCCGTCATCTCTCTCTGTGATGTCAACAGCCCTTTATAACCATAATGGCCTAGATCCACTAATTCTCTAGAGAATGCAGAATGATCATAGCCTAACTCCTCCGTTCATGGACTGGAGTTCTTCTTTGAAGGAAAACTTCCCCATAGCAATTATTTGGTTAACTATAGTGGTATTGACTAAGGAGGAAGAACAGAATAAATGCTTACTTTCCTTTCCCCTTCATTTGCCACTTGTGAAAACCTTCAACTGGTTCACTGTCCTCCTTCAGTATTGACCAGTTCATCAGAAACATGATTTACCCCTTCCTTGCACCATACGCAAAAGCTAACTCCGAAGTTAACTTGGCTAGACCAGAGATGTGAATGTAGAATGCAGAAACTGAACCTCTTGAAAGGAAGTGTAGGTGTAAATCTCCATGACCTTGGGTTAGGCCTTGGGTTAGGTTTCTTAGATACGCCACCTAAAGCATGAGCAACAGAAGAAAAATAGACTGCATCCAGTTGGGAAAGTTTTGTGCTGTGTTACCGTTCAGAAAGTGAAATGGGAAAAAATATCTCCAAATCATATATCTTAAGGGACTTATACCCAGAATGTATAAAGAACTCGTAACTCAAGAAATAAAATGAAATAAAAATTTAAAAGTGGGCACAGGGTCTGAATAGATGTTTCTCCAAAGAAGACAGACAAATGGCCTGTAAACACATGAAAAAATGCTCGCAGGTCATTGGGGAAATGGCAGATCAAAAGCACACTGAGCTACTGCTTTTAGGACGCCTGTGATCAAAATGACAGACCGTGATGACAAGCCTTAGCAAGTGTGTCAAGGGATCCAAGCCCTCGTGTTCTGCAGGCGGGAATGTGAAATGGTGCAGTCGCTCTGGAAAGCAGGCTGGCAGCCCCTCCAAAGGTTAGCCATAGTTACTTGTAACTCAGCAGTGGTACTTGCCAGGGCATACCCAAGAAAGTGGAAAACATGTTCACAGAAAAAACGTGTACAGGAATGGTGAGAGCAGCTTTCTGTATGCTAGCCAGAACGTGGAGAAAACTCCAGTGTCCCATCAGCTGATCATGCACATGGGACTTGTCATTTCTTTCAGAAATCTTTCTTAGTTTTCAATGTATAAGTTTTGTACTGTTTTTAGTAAATCCCTAACTTTTATTTTTGAGGCTGTTGTAAGTGGAATTGTTTTCCAAATTTCATTTTCAAATTATTCACTGCAACTATATAGAAATACATTTGATTTTTGTGTCCTGCGGCCTGGCAGAATTTGCTTCTTAGTTGTGATAGTTTTTTGTTTGTTTTTTTGTTTTTGGTTTGGTTTTTTTTAAAGATTTTATTTATTTATTTATTTGACAGAGAGAGAGAACACAAGCAGGCAGAGTAGCAGGCAGAAGGAGAGGGGGAAGCAGGCTCCCCGCTGAGCAGGGAGCCCGATGCGGGGCTCGATCCCAGGACCCTGGGATCATGACCTGAGCTGAAAGCAGACGCTTAACAGACTGAACCACCCAGGCGCTCCACTGTGATAGTTTTTTAATGAATTCCTCAAAACTTTCTGCATGTAAGATCAAGTCAAGATGTGTGATTCAAGATGGTTTTACTTTTTCCTTTCCACTCTGGACGCCTTTTATCTCTTCTTGCCCACCTGCCCTGGTAGGACCTCCAGGACCTTGTGGAGTCAGCGGGGCCAGAGCAGGTGCCCCTTGTCGTGTTCCTGATCTTAGGGGAGAAGCTTCAGTCTCTCACCATCGAGTGGGATGCTCGCTGTGGGGTTTTCCTAGACGCCCTGATCAGGTTGAGGAGGTTCCTTTCTCTTCTTCTTTTTTTTTTTTTTAATTTATTTATTCATGAGAAACAGAGAGAGAGAGGCAGAGGGAGAAGCAGGCTCCCAAGGAGCAGAGAGCCCGATGCGGGACTCGATCCCAGGACCCCGGGATCATGACCCGAGCTGAAGGCAGACGCTTAACCATCTGAGCCACCCAGGCGCCCCGGTTCCTTTCTCTTCTTACTTTGTGACGTATTTTTGTCATGAAGGAGTGTTGAATTTTTATTAGATCCCTTTTCTGAATCTGTTGAGATGATCATGTGGTTTTTCCCTTTATGCTAATGATACATAGTATATTTATTGATTTTTATATGTTGAACCACCCTTGTATTCGTGGGATAAACACCACTTGGTCATGGTGCAGACTCCTCTTGATGTGTCCCTGTATTCAGTGTGCTCATCTTTTGTCCAAGAGGTCAGCCCATTTTGTGGAGTGTGTTTGCTGTGCTTCATTTGGGGGCTTATGGGTACGATACGAGCAGTCTGTTGCACTTCCAGCTTTGAAGAGAGTATAGGTGTCCTCTGACCTCAGAGACACTTCTTGAGGTCCCTCCTTCCTCACTGGCACTTCTGAGTCCGAGGTGGTGGCCAGAGCGTTCCACGGCCCAGGATGCTGGTCAGTTTCTTTGAATCACTTTCAGGGTGGAGACAACAACCCAGCCCAAGACCCTCTTCTTTACCCTGACCCTGTGGCCTACTTCCAGTGGGTCAGTGGCGTGGAAATGGCAGCGTTTTGGCCAGTGGTGGGTTCTGGACCTGGTTTTCTAACTGGTGGAGCAGTTTGGCCTTCGGTTCATCTCTGAGCCTCTGGGGGGAGGGAACTAGGTTATCTGTGCATTTCTAATGCTCTCTGGGGCTCTTACCCTGGTGTCATGCATAGAAGTTGGCTGTCTGTGAAGCTGAGAGGAGAAAGTTGCTTATTTTCCCTAAACTTTCAGTGAAATTGAACATTTCCTTTAATTATGAAGGTAGGCAACAAATGTCTGCTGTCATCAGGAGCAGTCACAGGTGTTTCTCTGTTCCGTTACAGTTGTCACAGATTCCTTTTTTTTAGATTTATTTATTTATTTTAGAGCACACACAAGTTGGGGGAGGAACAGAGGAAGAGGGGCAGAGAGAATCTCCAGCAGACTCCCCATTGAGCTCGATCCCACGACCCTGAGATCATGACCTGAGCCAAAATTGAGTCGGACAGTCAACCGACTGAGCCACCCAGATGCCCCTGCCCCCAGCTTTTTTTTTTAAGATTTATTTATTTGGGAGAGATGGAGTGCGAGTGTGCACCCACGCTACCGCCAGGAGCGGCAGAGGGAGAATCTCCCCTAGACTCCCTGCTGAGCACGGAGCCTGCCATGGGCTCCATCTCACGACCCTGAGATCATGACCCTGAGCTGAAACCAAGAGTCAGAGGACACTCAACCGACTGAGTCCCCCAGGCGCCCCCACAGTTGTCACAGATTCTTGGTCTGTCATGTGCCCCATTGCTGCTTTAGGGTTACCGTATTGTTAGACTTGCCAGATCTTGTTATTACACCGATAAAGAAAATCACATACTGTTACATCACACTGTCACTGCTTTAATATTTTGGTATTTTCATCCTTTGTCCTTCTGCATATTTTGTTATGCCTTTAGAATATCGTTCTTAGGGCGGCCCTGTTCTTTTCCACGTGCTAGAGGAGTCATTCATCTCATGACTAACGAGAGCTCCTGTCCTCGGGGGTGATTTCATACCTCCCTGGGGACTCGGAGTCCTGCCTCTGAGAAGGTGGGCATGGGCTCCTGGGTGAGAGGAAGCAGCAGGTGTCATGGGAGACAAGCCGACCCAGGCCCAGAAAGCCTACAACAACCACAACAGCCCTAATGACATTATGATTCACTGTTTAAAGCCCAGCCCTAGGCCGGGCTGGGAATGGTGTATACCTTTTAGACTTTATTTGGTGCATCATGTAGCTATTTTTTTTTAAAAGATTTTATTTATTTGACAGAGACACAGCGAGAGAGGGAACACAAGCAGGGGGAGGGGGAGAGGGAGAAGCAGGCTTCCTGCCGAGCAGGGAGCCCAATGCGGGGCTCTATCCCAGGACCCTGGGATCATGACCTGAGCCGAAGGCAGACGCTTAATGACTGAGCCACCCAGGCGCCCCTTCATCATGTAGCTATTTATTTATTTATTTATTTTTAAGATTTTATTTATTTATTCATGAGAGACAGAGAGAGAGAGGCAGAGGGAGAAGCAGGCTCCCAAGGAGCAGAGAGCCCAATGCGGGACTCGATCCCAGGACCCTGGGATCATGACCTGAGCCGAAGGCAGACGCTTAACCATCTGAGCCACCCAGGCGCCCCATCATGTAGCTATTTAAAGGCACAACACCTCTATATATTGTTTGATGGCCTGAATTATTTATTTAATTATGCGTAAATACATCTTTCCATACAAAAATACGTTTTTAAAACTTTTTTTTAATAGCATTAAAAAAACAAATCTCAGGGGCACCTGGGTGGCTGAGTCGGTTGGGCATCCACCCTCGGCTTGGGTCGTGATCCCAGGATTCTAGGATCGAGCCCCATGTGGGGCTCCTTGATCAGCGGGGAGTCTGCTTATCCCTCTCCTCTGCTCTCTTGCTCTCTCTCATCTCAGGTAAATAAATAAAATCTTAAAAAATAAAATAAAAAGACAAATCGCAGAAGCAACTCATGTTTACTATGCAGAATGGACACACAGTAGAGGCAGTGAATTACCAAGTGGGGCTCCCGGGGTCCATGTCGTCCTGCTGTCTGTGCTGGATCTGTCCTTGAGGACCAGGTGCCAGGAGTGGAGTTGCTGGCTCAGAGGGCAAGTTTGTTCTCTATGAATTTTGATGCTTTTTGGAAAATTGCTCCCCTGAAAATGACTCCCTTCTGAATCCCCACCAGTAGCACTGTGTGTGTCTTCTCAAGTCTTTGCCAACAGTGTGTATTTCCTTTTTTATCTTTGCTGATTTGATAGGCCATCATGTTTTAATTTGCATTTCTTTGATTCATTGCATCATTGAATGGTTTCATTTGGTTTTGGCTCTGGGTTTCTTTTTTCCTCTTATGAATCACCTCAGTGTTCTTGGCAGTATCACTCAGGGTCCTGGCAGGATGCAAATGCAGCCACAAAGTCTTTACAGGAAAATAACTTAATGAAGGGAGCAGTTACAGAGAGCTGGGCCGAAGAAGCAACAGGGCTGGATCCCCACAGTGGTACTGTGAGCCTCTCGGGCCCAGGGCAGGTCGGGGGCTTCGTGGTGGGAGAGGGGTGCAGCATGGGGTGAGGCAGAAGGAGTAACACCCATGGCTCTCCCCTGCCCCCCCTCTGGGGGCTCCTGCTGACTCCAGGGCTGTAGTGCCCAGGATCCCCCCCCCGGAGCGTCAAGGAGGACAGAGAACACGTTTGGGGACACATGGGGAAGAGCGAGCACACTGGCTTCGTCCGTGTTTTCTTCCTGGGCATCTGCCTCAGAGGCCTTTGGACAGCAGTCAGGAGGTCTCCCCCGCGGCAAGCCCCCGCCAATTTAAGGCCTCCCCAGGGATGGTGAGCAGGGACGCGATGGTCTCTCTCAGCCCAGACGCCACGTGCTGCATTGGTGTGGCTGGGCGCCCTGGTTTCCGTTTGCATTTTAATTCAGGTGTTGTGTTATTTATAGCCATATGCTGTCAAGAATTTTGTAGACAGACCAAACATAGGTCTGCTGTGTTTTGTCCCAGGAAGCTGTAACCTCAAGTCATTTCTCTGTCAGGACCAGTCTGAGGTGCCCAGTACAGAGCCTGCAGTCAAGTGCAGAAGGAGAAGGTTGCTTCCCCCGACTTAACACACACACAGCCGCGCAGGAAAGACGAAGGCACGTTCAGCTGTTCTCCCTTCCCCAGCTCCCCTTCCTCCAGAACGTCCCAGAACGGAGCTGGCTCCTCCTGTTCTATTTAGGGCCGTGTCTTCAGAGGGTCAGAGAGCGCCGTCCTAGGGAGGCTGCACAGAGGCCACCGAGGGCCTGGGGACGTGTGGGGCTGAAGAGCTCCTGCTGTTTGCAGCCTGTGGGATGCTTAGCTGCAGCCCTGGCGTCTGCGCACTAGGTGACCGGAGCTCCCTTCCACCCCCGTTGTGCCAGCTGGAAATGTCTCCTGGCGTTGGCAGATGTCCCCTGGGGGCCTGTCTGTCCCCAGCTGAGAACCCTGCATAGAAAATTTCAGACACTTGTCGGTAAGCCCACCCGGCAGGACCCTGCATGGGGCTGGTTGCTGCTTTCTGTGTCCCTGGTTTCAGAAGCGGCCTGGAGGTCTGGAGACCATTCGTTGGTAGGTGTGTTGCTGTGATGTTTTACTTCTTAGGTCGGTTCAGGAAAATATGTCCTTAGGGACAAATACTTTTAGCAGGGATTATTAAAGATAATGAGAAAAAGGACCGTTTGATCTGCGAAAGGGTCAGGCTAGGTCACGGGGCTTGTGTGCCCGGAGCAATGTGCTGTTGAACCGTGGTTAGGTCTCCTGTCTGCCACGGGTTGCTGGGACAGGAGATAGGGCCGTGCTGGAACCTGCTGCTGGGAAAGGTGGTCTCCTCCAGGGGCCTGTCCGAGCAGGACCAGAGCCTTGCCAACAGCTGTTCGGTGTGGGTACAGGGTACTCTTTATGTGGGGCCGGGTGTGGAAGGCCATGCATGGCAGGTCACGGCAAGTGATGGCGGGGGGTGTCTCCCGGGAAGTGTCAGGGGTGACACAGCATTTCACATGCTCCTAAGAGAAGGGTTTTGCTCTCAGACAGTGGGCAGTTGTCACATGGGAATCTCAGTCCTGTGTCTGTCGGTCACAGGGAAAGGCGGAGTGACTGTGCTGTCCTGCATAGCAGAAGACGCCCCATGCAGATGCCTCAGGAGCCATGTGGTAGAGCAGGCCGGCTCCTGCCCAAAGTGCCGCCCTGTCGGGGCTGCTTAGCTGCTCATGAGCGCCTGAGGACCTTGACGGCCACTGGGGTGACTCGGGTGTTGTTGTGTCATCTGTTTTGTGATGGGCGTGTCCAGAGGGTCCTGCTGTCACTGACCCTAGGAGTCTGTGGGTTGAGCTTGGCGAACCTGGTGTTGCACAGCCCAGTACCAGAGGCGGCAGGGTGTTCGGAAGGTTCCCTGGCCAGGACTCCTGGGTCTCACTCCCTTTATCGCCCCTAACCACCGTGAGCTGTTTGTTAGGGAGGGCGTAGCCTGCATGGGGTCGGGTCCGTTCCCACATCGCTGCGTTTCCCATCTGTGCCTGCTGTGTCTGTGGCTGTTTTAGGCACCACAGGTCCAGGAGTGAACCAAACAGATAAGCCCCGTCTTCAGGATGCTCCCAGCTAACAGGAGGCTGGGCGAACGCCTCTCTAGTGTGTCTGTGAAAGGTGCCCAGAGGACTGCGGTGGGCTGGCCTGGAGGGACTGCCCTGGCAGTCAGGGCTGGTGTCACGGAGCGGGTGACCTTTGAGCCAGCCCTTGGAGGAGAGAGCCCCAAGAAGGGGGTTTGAGGGGAGGGCCCGGGACTAGTGCCGTGACCGAGAGCTCCGTTACGCCTTGTGAACCATGACGTCCCTGATGGGTGAGCATCCATGGTGCAGCGTTGGTAAATGCTTGTGTCTCAGTGTGACCTTTCTCCCTTTTTTCTTTTCTCCTCAGCCAGGGCCAACTCGTTTGTAGGAACAGCCCAGTATGTGTCTCCAGAGCTGCTCACAGAGAAGTCGGCCTGTAAAAGGTAACTCACTTTCATCTGATCCAGGATATTTTCTTTTCACTACAGTAGCTCTTACGTTTGTTTTTTCATGTACAGTTAATAGTTAAGGGAGTGCCTTTTATGGCCTTTATCAGTATCTTTCTTGGATAACCTGTGTGCTCCTTTATTGTTCTTTGTTATACTTCCTGGGGCTGTTGTTGCTTGATGCTTTGAGATTTGATCTTGTTCCTTTAGGAGCAACTATTCAGTGGGGGAAAAGTGTGGCCAAGAGGTCAGTATTCCTTGCCGTGTCCCTGAGCCCTGGGATCCTTAGCGCTGCCTCCGGCTGGTGCCCCCTGGTGGTGGCAGCGGCAGCAGGTCAACTCTAGCAAAACAGGCTCTGCAGAGTGTGGGGAGAGGCCCGGAAGGCAGCCCGTGTGGGAGGGGGTGGAGCTGGTTTCCCAGCCAGGGCCCAGCCAGTGCGAGCCATCCCTCCCCAGTGCTTAGAACCAGCACAGGCCTGGAGCCACAGGGTCGAGGCCCTGAGTGGGGGCCTGAGTTTTGAAAATGAGAGGTGCATAGGTGAGGTTCTGCTCCCAGGAACAGAGGTCTGGAGAGTGAAGAGTCAGCAGCAGGGCAGCAGGGGACAAGGGGATGGGGATGCCAATGGCCAGGAGCAGGGAGAAGTCAGGAGAACGGTCTAGGGCGGGCCTGAGGCAGGCAGAGGACGGAGAGGTAGCAGAAGAGTCTGTGGTCTCAGTGTTGAGAGCCGTTCCAGATGACAAGTTCTGTGGCTGGAGCTTTTCTCTGGCTCCTTGATGCTGGGGGTGGGGGGGCCTCCCCCGGGTTGACTAAGGGCCGCGCCATCAGTGTCCTGTACTGGCCGGCTGCAAGGAGCCACTTTCCTGAGAGACAGCCCTGCCAGAAGTGGCAGAGGAGTGAGTGGTTCTGGGGGTGGCTCTGTGTTTCTGAGTGTGACCGCTTTTTAAAAACTCTCTAGGGGTTGGAGCCGCAGGGCACACATGAAGGTGGGTGGGCCTCTTAGCAGTCTCTGGGTTCTTTTTGTTTTTTTAATCTTACTCAGTCCACAGATTCTGAACTCTTACTGTGGGCCAGACATTGTTGTAGGGCAGGGCTTCTTAGCTGGGGCAGTTCTGCCCCCCAGGGCACATTTGGCCCTGTCTGGACACTTTAGGTGTCGCCACTTGGCAGGAGTGGGAAGGGAGTGCTATTGGCGACTGGCGGGTGGAGGCCAGGGACGCTGCTCAGCCTGGTGAGATGCAGATGCAGCTCCCCAGCAAGACTGAATAGGCTCCTGGTGGCCACGGTGCCGAGGCTGGGTGGTGGGTGCTGCGGGCCAGATTCTCGAAGCATATGTCATGGCTGCCTAAGGGCTAGCTTTTCCTCAATTTGGGGCTTTTAGGATGAAGTAGCCCTTTAGCACTGATGGCGGAAGGCCTCCAGCTCTGCTGGGTGAGATGGGAAGAGAGAGTGGCCGCTGCCTTCTGTGTGAAAACTGGAAGGAGCATGTCTACCCACATTCGCTTGTCCGTCATTTAAACTCTCCTGGGTGGGTGCGCTGGCAGTGGGGGCAGTGGCCTGCTGGGGGTGTGAGGGGGTAGCTCTGTGAGGGAGACGGCATTGTGTATCTTTTTATGCTTTTAAATGTTTAAGTCGTGATATTTATTCGAAAGTAGTTAAGATTTGTTTTCTGATTCTAAAAGTGATACTTGTGTATTATAAAGAATTCTTAGAAAATATGGAGGATACAAGAGCAAGGAACACTCAGAGTCTGCAGCCCACTTACACCAGTGTCTTTGCAGTTAGTTATTTCTGTGTGTCTTCTGTATGTTCACGTGACTTCTGTTCACCTTGTGCCCTGTTTCTTGGGATTACGGAGCCAGCATCTCCCGTGTCCCTGAAGTCATCTGTAGACATCTCTGACACTGTGTGCTTCTGGCACATGGATTTACTGTAGGTCATTGAGTTTGTCCTTTATTGTTGGCACTGAGGTGCTTTTCATTTACGTGGCACAATCTTGCGTGACTGCCACGTGCCGCACATGCCAGGCCCCGGGGAGGGGAAAGGTGCCCCTGCGTGTCCTGAGTCTGTGGGGTCTGCCTCACGGTCCTCCGCTTGGATTGCAGGAAGTGGAATGACTTGGTCTAACTTAGCATTTTAAAAATCCTTGGTACAGGGCGCCTGGGTGGCTCAGTTGGTTAAGCGACTGCCTTCGGCTCAGGTCATGATCCTGGAGTCCCAGGATCGAGTCCCGCATCGGGCTCCCTGCTCAGCGGGCGGTCTGTTTCTCCCTCTGACCCTCCCCCCTCTCATGTGTTCTCTCTCTCTCTCATTCTCTCTCTCAAATAAATAAATAAAATCTTAAAAAAAAAAAAAAAAGTCCTTGGTACATACTGCTTTCCAGAAACGTTACACCGACTTCCCTCTTTAGTATTTATTGTATTAAAAAACCATCTTAAGTGGTAGGAGAGCTGCTGGTGATAAACATTCAGATAATGCACAGGAGTGAGAAGAGCCCAAGCCCGGCTGTGTGGACAGTCCCGCTTCCTGGAGGCGGCAGCCCGCCCACAGCCGCCCGCTCAGTCTCTGGCTGCTGCCACTGCCAAGGGCCAAGGCTTTTCTGTTGGTGTCTGTCTTGTGTGGCTCTCCATTTTAACTAGACTGGATAGTAGAGAAAACCAAGTGTAAAACTAGTTATTGGGTAGCATGTAGATTCTCTCTTTTTTTTTTTTTTTTAAGATTTTATTTATTTATTTGACAGAGAGAGAGACACGGTGAGAGAGGGAACACAAGCAGGGGGAGTGGGAGAGGGAGAAGCAGGCTCCCCGCGGAGCAGGGAGCCCGATGCGGGGCTCAATCCCAGGACCCTGGGATCATGACCTGAGCCGAAGGCAGACGCTTAACAACTGAGCCACCCAGGCGCCCTTGTAGATTCATTTTTTAAATGCCCTTCACTCCACTTGTATGTTGTGCCTCAGATTTCTGATCTGTTCTATCTTTTAACCCATGTCACGCACCCTTCCTGTCCCCGGCGCTGCGGCTGGCCTGACCCTTCCACCCGCACCCTGCAGTCTCATCTCCTGAATGCCAGGCCGTGGCCTCTTCCAGAAGCTGGTTGTATGCAGCAGCCCATGAGCCCTTGTACATTTAGGGCTTGGGGGAGGCAGCTGGCGGTGTGGGATGAGTTGCATCTGGATGCTTTTGTAGTGCTGAGCTGGGAGTAGAATGAAAAACTTCCAGGGGCGCCTGGGTGGCTCTGTCGGTAAGGGAGAGACTTGTGTTTTCTCTCTCTCTCTGTCAAATAAATAAATAAAATCATTTAAAAAAAAAAGGAAAAAAAAGAAAAACTTCCAGAGGAAAGAAAATATGCAAAGTTGATGTCAGCCATGAACTCCAAGAGGGCACTGAGGGGCGAGAGTGAGCAGGGTGGGGTGGGAAGGGGGCGGTGACATCACAGGCAAGGAGAGCATCCCCTCCAGGGTCCCTGCTAGCTGGTTCTGGAAACAGCTTAGGGAAGTTTAGAACTGTTTCTTCTAAAATGTGGAATTAAAATGTTTATGAAGGAGGGATAGGGCTTTTCACAAGTTCAAGAAGGGACAGAATTAAAGCTTGCTTTGTGCATATCCTGTGGATTGTCTCATTTGGCCCCTTGGCTTGCATCTGTGTTCTGGGGGTAAACGCTGAGTGAGTTGCGAGAGAATCTAAGTTGATCCATCGCTGTACTGACCTGCAGTGAGTGCCAGGAGCCCCCTTACCAGCGTCACCACCTGCTGCCTGGCACTGGAAGAAGATGCTTCACTGTCACTGTCAGTGTTTCTGTAGTCAGGAATGACCTCTGCTGTCTCTTCAGGTCCACGTGGGCCCTGTGAGACAGTTGGGGCCCCCCGGCAGTGGCGGGTCTGTGGGAATGGCCGCATGGCCTGGCCCAGTAGTGCCTGCTGTGTGTGGGACTCTCCGAGTCCGGGTCCCCAGGGAGGCCCCCTCAAGAAGGACCCTGAGCAGGTTCCCACCCTCACACTGACCTGGTTTTAAAGAAGAGAAGTAGATCAGAGATGGGGCGGTAGAACCAGTAGGGCAGAAGTGAACTGTGCTTGTCACGGACATTTTACAAACATCGTTCTTCTCTGTTTTTCCCCTCCCTTAAAGTTCAGACCTTTGGGCTCTCGGATGTATAATATACCAGCTTGTGGCAGGACTGCCGCCTTTTCGAGCGGGGTAAGACCACCCACCACCCCCAAGCCCATGGCAGCAGCTGCAGGAGAGGTGGGAGGGGGCAGCCCTGGGGCTGGGCCAGGGCTGGGCCAGGGTTCGGGGACTTCTGCAGCAGTGTCTCTGCAGGAGAGAGGGAGACTGCTGGCCCAGGAAAGGTAAAGCTCTGTGCTGGGGATGTTTGTGCACTCTGCCCAAGTGATGGTGTTTCTTGTTTTACAGAAATGAATATCTTATATTTCAGAAGATCATTAAGTTGGAATATGACTTTCCTGAAAAATTCTTCCCTAAGGCAAGAGACCTTGTGGAAAAACTTTTGGTAAATATTCTGAATTGTCTTCTGTAAGATGATCCGACAGCCACACTCTGAGTCCCTCTGAACTTGTGGTCAGAGCAGCTTTCCTGGAGGCCCCTGTGTTTAACAGAAGGGTATCTTAGGGTTGATAATGAGTGTAGGTAGATTTTGTCATCTGATTACTGTAAGTCCTTTTCAATTTCCAAATGCCCAATTCTTGACTTTAGTAAGACAGGAAATCATTGTATCATTTTGCATTTGTTCATCAACATACATGGCATTTTAAGTTACTTGTTGCTGGAGCTACTGGGTGTATTACAGTGGCAGATGGCTCTAGATCCTGCACAGTGACATCTGTGGGAGTCTACTGCAGGAAGGTTTTAAAGATCACCCAGGTACTATAGAAGAGGTAAGCGATTCACGCAGCAAAGGTATTTGATCAAAAGGAATGAGATCTTGCCATTTGCAACGACGTGGATGGAACTGGAGGGTATTATGTTGAGTGAAATAAGTCAAACAGAGACAGACATGTATCATATGATCTCACTGATACGAGGAATTCTTAATTGTAGGAAACAAACTGAGGGTTGCTGGAGTGGGGGGTGGGGTGGGAGGGATGGGGTGACTGGGTGATAGACACTGGGGAGGGTATGTGCTCTGGTAAGCGCTGTGAATTGTGCAAGACTGTTGAATCTCAGATCTGTACCTCTGAAACAAATAATGCAATATATGTTAAGAAAAAAAAAGAAGAAGGTAGCAGGAGGGGAAGAATGAAGCAGGGGAAATCGGAGGGGTAGACGAACCATGAGAGACGATGGACTCTGAAAAACAGGGTTCTAGAGGGGAGGGGGGTGGGAGGATGGGTTAGCCTGGTGATGGGTATTGAGGAGGGCACATTCTGCATGGAGCACTGGCTGTTATGCACAAACAATGAATCATGGAACACTTCATCTAAAACTAATGATGTAATGTATGGGGATTAACATAAGAATTTAAAAAAAAAAAAGGTATTTGAGTTTGTGTTTAGCAGCTGCAGTGTCCCTGCCCTGGTGTGCACGGGTGCTGGACCTCCCCTTCACTTTCCCTTCGTCTTGGGGACAGGGTCAGTCCTGTGTCGGCCTGCCTCTCCAGGGCCTGTCCCGTCAGCAGGCAGCGTGTTGATGCTCGGTGGGTCTAGGGCCGTAAAGCTGAATCTGGGAGGAGACGACTCTGGGGCCCTTTGAGATGAAGCACGGTTGGGAGAACACAGCATTTTGAGTTCTGTCCGTGGTAGCTCGCCATCTAGACAGATTCTTGGTCTCTTTGTTATTAAAGACAGTATGTTTATTTTTTTCTTGTTGTAGGATTTTTAATTGTGTATTTTAAGAGAACACTTGATGCTATTCATTAAAATTTTGAGTTATTTTCACCTATGCAAGGGGAAGGCTAGGAGCTTGAGGTAAACGAAGCCCCGGGGGTGACTCTGCTGTCCACGGCACGCTGTGGGATGGGGCGGGACAGGCCCTAGTGCCCTCCTTTGTCTGAGATGAGAAGAATTGAAAAGGAGTACTCAAAAAGAATGTTTTTGTCAAATACTTTTCGATCCAAGCACTGACTTGTGTTGACTTCTGTTTCAGGTTTTAGATGCCACAAAGCGATTAGGCTGTGAGGAAATGGGAGGGTACGGCCCCCTGCGAGCTCATCCGTTCTTTGAGTCCATCACGTGGGAGAACTTGCAGCATCAGACGCCTCCGAAGCTCACCGCCTACCTGCCAGCCATGTCGGAGGATGACGAGGACTGCTACGGAAACGTAAGCCAGCCAGCATGTGCACGCATGTGCGCGCGTGTACGCGGTGTATGTGTGTGTGGGGGGGTGTGCATGCGTGAGTGGTGTTTGTGCATGTGTCCGGCGGGGGGAGCGTGTGCATGCACACGCACGTGTGTGTCAGGAACAGTCCCGCAGTGCTGTGTGCCACCATTCCTCGGTGCACAGGGAGTCCTTGCCATGGGCCCTGGGAGCCCAGCTTGTGGAATGCATGGCTGGAGGGGAGGCCAGTATAGACGTGTTGGTGGCTGAGCCCTGTGCAGCCCCTGGCCGAGTTTCCCCAGTTCCGGGGCCAGTGAAGCGTCCACCTGCCCATCTGCCCCAAGCGC
Source organism: Neomonachus schauinslandi (assembly GCF_002201575.2). Classification (NCBI taxonomy): domain Eukaryota; kingdom Metazoa; phylum Chordata; class Mammalia; order Carnivora; family Phocidae; genus Neomonachus; species Neomonachus schauinslandi. The sequence goes on from NC_058407.1 coordinate 139,416,750, forward strand.
AGATTGCCAGGCTGGGGGTGGTGAGGGCAGTCTCCTTTTCTTACTGTAGTTAGTTTTCCCCCAGAGGCAGCGTGCTGTTGGGTCAGGGAGACTGGAACCCATGGGAGCAGCACCCTCCATGCTGTCCCCCTGGGCTTCTGTCTTCTCCTTTTGGCTGGTGCTTTGTAATTGTGCGTCTAAAGACATTCTGGAATGCTTCTCATCTTCCAGAAGCCCAGGGTGCTGCTGCTTTGAACTTTTGGGGGACACTGGTCACTGTTAGCTTTTCGTGCCTAGTAGAGGTGGGGTCTTGAGTATATTTGTTGTTTGAACGTTCCTTATGGAGGATGTGAAGACACGGAAGTGGGCAGAGGGATACAGTGAGTGGCCATGCACCCCCCTCACACCACCAGTGACCAGCTTCTTGGCAGTCCTGTGCTCCCTCCTCACCCTCCACCATGACCCCCCATGTTTAAATATGATTTCCCATGTTTCTGTTACCATCCACAGTCCGTTCTCTTGGTGTAACTTCTGTCCTCATGGCTTATTCTAGCCAATTCCCGTGTATAGAGCGCCACATTAGTTGACTGGGGAATTTAGATTTTATCTAAAAGTCATCCACAGCTTAGTTAAAATTACTGCTCGTATCCTCTCAGAGACCGAGTTTCTTCTGTCTCCCTACTTACTGTTGTAAACAACACATTACCCTTTCATTGTCCTAAAATATCCTTTGTGCCCAGACTTGAAGGGAGTCGGATGTGGGTAGCCATCTGGGCTCACTTCTGGCCTGCTTCCCCCACCACGGTGGTCTCAGCTGTCGGCAGCCTCCACGTGTGCGGACCGCGGGGGACCCCACCACAGGCCTCCGTCCCCCGGGCCTGACGTCCTTCTGGAGCCGTGGCCAGTGAAGCAGCTTGCTCCGACTGCCGGCTCTGCAGGGGCCACTCATGCCATTGTTGACTCGGGGCTCAGCTTCGTGGAGCTGTGTGTGCGTGTGCACGTGTGTTACACGCACGGTGGAGTGTCTTGGGCAGGCCTTCTGTCTGCTGGTTGGTCGCATTCACCTCGCTGCGAACCCTGGCTTCTCAGTACTCAGGTGTGGCCATCTTAAAACCAGCTCCATTGGTTAATGGCTTACTTTCTGTTAGATGGTGCATCCTCAGCTTTCAAAGCTGTGTGGTTTGAAAGCCTTGGGGAGGTATTCAGGCAGCGCTCGCTGTACCAGACTTTGCATTTGGACAGTGAAGTGAGCCTTGACCTGGGAAGGTGTCCAATACGGGAGGGGGCACTCCTATTCTGTGGGTGTTGACAGTCTTGCAGGGGCATGTTCTCATCCACGAGGCCCCAAGAGAGTCTGGGGTCCTTTTCAGCAGGAAGGGGGCTCCCTCTGGGGGCAAAGAACTGGGAACTGTGTTTGCTCAGGGAATGAAGAGAGCGGGCACTTGGTTCTCTTGTGTGTTCTTAATCTGCTGCCGTGGCTGGTGGTGGTGCTGGTGGTTAGACCCTGGAGAGGGTGTGCCAGGTGTGGCACCCTTGGGAAAAGCCTCCGTGCTGGAGCATCATGGGAAGTTTCCTTAGTACGCGCCGGCAGGTACCCCCATGCCAGCCAGCGTCACCCCTTGTCACTCGTTCTTTCTGGGCTTGCCTTTTGTGCTGCGGGTTGTCCTAGATGCTACCAAGGATCGAAGAGCAGAGAGCTGAGATACATCTGGAGCTTTCTGTGGGGCGTGGTAGGAAAGACGTAGAGGACCGGTCCTAATTCGGTGCTAGCTAGCAGGCTGTGGTCTTGGGGCAGTTCCATGCCTCAGTTTCCCTGTTTTAGAAATGGAGATGATGGAGACATCCGTCTCATTGGCCTTGCAGCTCCTGAGACACCTGGCAGTGGAAGCCTCTGTAAACTTTGGGATGTTGAGCAGAGGTGGCCTTGGTCCAGGGAGTCCTCACAGAGCAGAAGCAGAGAGTGTGCTAGAAGACCTTACTTAGATGAGAGGCCGTAGGAGTGTCCAGCCAGGGTCAGTTCCACCCAGGAGCCAGTGAGGTGGGTCTGAGCCTGCTGTCTGTGCAGTGTGAGCACCTGGGAGAAGGCCACTCCCGGCAGTGAGTCAGGAAGGTGGGAGCACGGTCTGCAGGGGTGGGGGGGGGTGTGCCGTGTCCAGGGCCCACCTTCAAGGGTGGCAGCCGGGGCCTTTCTGGACACACAGGGGACTTGGAAGGACACACGGGCTCTGGTCTCAGCCCTTGCTGGTGGCTTCTTTTCCCTTATATTTGGCTGCAATGGGGTTCAGGCGTGGGGCCTGCAGCTGTGGGGAGCAGGCCGTCAAGGGTGAGCCACTCTTCCTTAGGTCTTTGTTGGGGGCTCTCTGGCCCTCTCACCGGCCCCAGGGGTATCTGAATGCACAGGCACTTCTGTGAGTAAGTCCATTTTCATGTTACCATCGGTTTATAGCTTTCTCCAGAAGAGCAGGCAGCTTTTTATCAAATTTAATTAATATTTGCTATAGTTAAAAGGGATATATATTTTTTTTAAATTGAACACAAATTGGGACAAATGACAACCACAGACTTTTAGAAACGTCAGGCCACAGGGTCAAGGAGGAGGGCTCCTGAGCTTACAAGAGGGTGCCTCTGCACCCAGGAGGCCATCCATCCCTCCTCTTCTTTCCTCTGGTTGGGGTAGCCCAGGGCTTGCAGGGGTCAGCAGTCCCCAGGCCCTGGGTCTCCTCTTCCTGGGGATGAAGACTGGGGGTCAGCCCATCAGGAGGGGGACCAGACCTGGCAGCACCCAGCCCTGCCTTGGTTCAGGGGCTCACCATCTGGTGCAGGAGGAGTCAGAGCGGCCACGGGGGCCTCAAGACCTCCAGGGCGTGAGCTTGCTGGGTCTGGGCTGGGGGCCCAAGGGAAATCGTGCATGGCTCTCACTCTTCCCTCTTCTCTGTGCAGTACGACAACCTCCTGAGCCAGTTCGGCTGCATGCAGGTGTCCTCGTCCTCCTCCTCCCACTCCCTGTCCGCCTCGGATGCAGGCCTGCCGCAGATGGCGGGCAGCAACATCGAGCAGTATATCCATGACCTGGACACTAATTCTTTTGAACTGGACTTAGAGTTCTCTGAAGATGAGAAGAGGTTGTTACTGGAGAAGCAGTCCAGTGGAAACCCTTGGTAAGAATCCATAGATGTAAGCTGTGCTCCATTTAGAAGAGCGGAGCCGAGCGCGTGGGAGTCGAGCAGCGGGAGACCGAGAGCACGGGCGCCCGCCCTCCATCTCCACTGCCTGCCAAGGCCCCGTATCACCTCACACCTCCCTTGCTGCCATTAATGCTCGGGAAACAAGGACCCTCAAAGGGTTCAGCTTGAATTAGGGGTTTGGAGGTGTTGGCCTGGGGATGAGTGGGTTTGAGACCCTCAGGGCTCAGTGAGCCAGGCCTTGTCAGCATCAGTGTTCTGACGTGGATTTACCACTGACCAAATGACCACTGCTCCTAGGTGGGGCGTGTGGGGCATTCTAGAGTTTTCATTATTGCAGATCATCTTTTGCATGTAGGTTTTCCCACTTGCCTGGGTGTTTCTCCTAAGGGGGGGCCCTGGGTTGGCAGGTGGAGTGGGTGTGAGCACATGTGAGGATGCGGTGCTCTGTGTCCACGGTGCCGGGGAGCCCCTGTCTCCCAGCACTCTTGCCTCTCCTGCAGCACTTTGATGCTCTAAAAATGGGTCATGGGAATTTGCATCTGTATCCTGGTTGAGGCAAACATCATTGGCCGTTTCTATTTATCTTTCGAGGTACTTGGTCTTCTTTGACTATTTTTCTTCTTGTACATTTTCCATCTTTTCGAAATTGACTCTGAGAGCCATGGATGCAAAGAATATTTTTGTTGTATGTTTCACAAACATTTTTCTTCAGTTTGTCTTTTCAGTTTTTTGTGTGTATTTTTGTATAGAAGTTCTAAATTCTTACAAAGTCAAACGCATCTGTGTTTTTATTTTCTGTTTTCCATCTTGGTCATGTTGAGAAGAGTGTGTCTACCCTGACACTTTTCTTCATGCATTTTTATGGTTTCACCTTTCACTTGGGCAGAGGGGAGTCCGGCGCAGGGATGAGCGGGGAGGTGTGTTGGGGTAGGCGTGGGCATGGAGGGAGAAGGCAGGCTAGTTGGAGGGCTGGGCTAGGCGAGCCTGGAGGAGTAAGAGGAGGAGGCAGGGTACAAAGGAGAAGGAGTGGGTGATGAAGCCAGGATTGCAAACCATTAGAAATTATCGTCTCTAGTAAAAGTATAGTTAGACGTCAGCCAACTGGAATAACCTACACTTCTTGGGAGTTTACCCTTCCTAAAGTGGTGTTGCTTAGGAGTATCAGTGTGTACGGAGTAGGGAGGAAGAGGCTTTGGTCAGGATGGTGTGAGCACCACCAGGCCGGGCATTCCGGGCAGGTCTGTGCGCCGAGCTTCCTGGGCCCGCTGTCGTGCAGCCTTGGGGTGACTCCCCAGAAGGCTTTTGTGACTTTGCCTAGGGCCTTTCCTGAGGCCCTGCAGCCTGGGTTCTGGGCAGGACTGAGGCCTCTTGCCTTCCCTCCCTTTGTTCCGGCTTCTCGTCCCTTCCCTCCAGGTTCAGGCTCTCTGGGCTGGTGATTCTCGAAGCTTGCAGCATCTCTTATTTGGCAGGGCAAGATCTTTGTTCTTACGACAGGGCTCTCAGTGTACAGCCCAAGGGGCATGGTAATAATTGTGTAATAGCATTAAGAGGATCCTTGCTTTCTCCCTCTCATTCTCTGAGTGTGTGCAGTGCACGTCTTCAGAGGCTGCACCCTGGACCATGATGTTGTTGCTTTGGCAGCTACTGGGCTGTGTGCTTCGTCTTTTTTGAATCTATAGGAGTAGGTTTACAGTATAAATATGTGCAGCTTTAGAGATATAGTGAATTCTCAGTATTCCTGCTGGGCTCTTAACTGCCTTCAGTTACATCTGCTATAATCACTGTAACTCGATGTCATCTGGTAAATCCTTGCTTTGAAATCCTGAAGTTTTCCTCAGGCTTACATGGACACACAGCAGGATCTCAGGGCACTTTGCTGACTTGTTTTGCAATAAAATTTAAAGATTTCTGAAAAACATTTCTAAATTTCATCTGAAATTATCATTGTAGATCTTAATGATATGTTCTAAAACAAAAGGACATTTATAACATTCTTCATATTGACTCAGAGAGAGATGTGCTTTCTCAGCCCCCAGCAGCGCCACCCACATTCGAGGGCTGTCAGAGCGCTCTCCGGTGCGTGTTCCGGAGACACTGGGCAGAACTGTAGATACAGAGCTACAACAGGCCAGGGCTCTCTTCCCCTCATACGCGGGACGTCAGTGCCTTCCGTCCGTGTCTCTGAACAGAACGGTTTTGCATACTGTTCTGGTGCCGGTGGAACTGCAGCGCCAGAGGCCTGTCATTCAGAGTTGGAACGATAAACGAATAGCTTGTTGTAAGTGTACATGTGAGGAGCTCTTTCAGAGCCAAACTTCAGAAGCCGCTGTGGCATCTTAGAAGTTACGTTGTCCAGGCTGGGAAAGTGCACTCGACAACTGGGAGGCCAAGGAGTGTTGGGCCGTTGACATGGCAGAGTGCCAGCCAGGTGACAGTCGGGGTGAGGAGTCCTGGCACTGCCACAGGCCCTGGTGCAGCAGCTCTCTGGGCTAAAGAGGCGGCTGCGGACACCAGGAGTGAGTTGGCATCCCTCTGGCCAAGTTATATTTTTCCTTACGAGTGGCTAAATCTCCAGATACTGCTCATATTGCAAGCATTGAACCAAGTGTGGTCTTCAAGTCTCTGAGCCCAAAATCACATATTTGGGAAGAGAAAAGCTAACTGCGGTCCATGCACATGGATGAAAACTAGAGGATCATTCATGGTTAATCACACTGTGGTGTTGAAAGCTCTAGAAGCCGGAAGTCACAGGCCTTTAGGTCTTTGTGGATGTCCCGCAAGGTATCTACACTTTTCTTTTTTTTTTTTTTTAAAGATTTTATTTATTTATTTGAGAGAGAGAGAATGAGAGAGAGCACATGAGAGGGGGGAGGGTCAGAGGGAGAAGCAGACTCCCTGCCGAGCAGGGAGCCTGATGCGGGACTCGATCCAGGGACTCTAGGATCATGACCTGAGCCGAAGGCAGTCGCTTAACCAACTGAGCCACCCAGGCGCCCCCCATATCTACACTTTTCTTGAGCTGAGCAGCCTCATCATCCTTCAGCTTCTGGCTGATCGCCCTGGTTAATCCCCGAGCATTCAGGATACATGGAAAGCTCAGGAATACTTTGTTCTCAGTGCCATGCATTCCCTGCACCATTGTCACCGGATGAATCCTGGCTAGATTTTCAATGTGGATTCAGTGAGTTCAGCCATATTTAATCCACTAGTCCAGTTGGTATGTCCTTTGAGTGTGATGACTTCATAGGCACTTTGAACCACCCTCGTATGCACTCCCTTCCAGTTTCCACCGCCACCATCTGTTCCCATTTCTGGATTCAGTTCCTGGGCACAAATGCCTGCTGCATTCACTCCACTCCACACATCCGCTTTTGAGTCGCCATGTTCTCCCAAAGTCCATCCATGGCAGCTGCTGGGATGAGTGCCAAGTGTTTCAGCCGTAAGATAGCGAAATCTAACAGAATCCAGATTATACCCACTTACAATCACACAGTGCTTGTGTAGTCCCCTTAGTTTCCAAATCACATATGTGAGACCTCCCGCTGGGTTGAAAACCACAGTCACAGGACCACCAGGACCATACTGGACTATCCGAGGGACGGTGAATTGGAAGACACTGACATTCCTCTGCACCAGACTGAGCCGGCTCTCTCCCTCCTGCTGGGGGGCCCCTGCAGTTACCACCCCAACGCTAGAGTCGGCGGTCCTAGAGTAGTCTTCACCCGCCACAGTTTTAGCTGTCTGAAGACACAAGCTCCCATGTTGCAGACCCATCATTTCTCCCTTGAGTTTATCTTCCAAAACATCCACGAGGGCAAGTTCATCAGCTAGAGAGTTTCCCAGAATGCTTACGGCACACACCATACCAACTTGTCCGGCACCCACCGGAGTGATCCTACCGTTTGGGAAGGTTGCCTCTTCTGCAGTTGCAGTCAGTTTCTCCGTCAGAGTCGCACGAAGAGCACAGTGTCAGCTGCGCGCGCCTCCTCAGGCGCAGGGCAGGGTCTGCCTCGAGTCTTGCTTTGGAATCTCACTGCCTGTTCTGGAACAGATGTGTTGTTGACCTGTGCACCGGTGCTGCGGAAGCAGTGGCCGGCACAGCCTCGGGGGCAGGTCAGGAGTCCAGGCTGTGGCACCAGGCGGTGCTCGAGCACCTGGGCTTTCCACGCACGCACGGGAAGAAAAGAAACCAGGCTCACTTGGGAGTAGTCATCAAAAATTACTGGTTTTATTAGTAGTCTGAATGCAGTGGGAAGTCTGCAGGAAGCATCTCTGCTGCCAAGCCAAGGGTGAGTTCTCTTCAAGCAAAGCAGTGGTGTTGGGAGTGCGGTCAGCTGCTCTTTGCATGCAAGACCGTTTTCACTGCAGTGTTTTACTGGCAAACTGGGGTTATTCAGACTTGGCCGTTGGGCCGTTTTTTCTGGAAAAGGAGTGGAATGAGCCCGTCCTTTAAGACAAACAACTGCCAGTATTTGTTACCAGTGATAAAATCGAAATTAGGATTTGGGGAACCTTTATCCCTCACTTGAGTTTGACATCTTCCCAGGACTTAAAGACTTGAGGAGAGAGGTCGTGACGGTAATGAGTTGATTGGCGGATATCGTGCGAGGTAATTTGTCGGTGTTGGGGTGATTTCCATGACTCGGCAAACCACCGTTTTCCAGGTTGGGTGCTGGGGGCAGAGCTGTTCAAAGTGCCAGGTACACCGATGAGTTCTAGTGTCTCAGAGTGTGAGAGAGCCGTTGTGGGACTCCAACTCCAGGTGGCAGTGGACCTTGAAGGAACTCCGCTTGTTGAGTTTGGGTGCATTATCAAAGAAGAACGCCCATCGTCGTCTGAAGAGGCTTTTAAAGGCACTCTTTCCTGTTCCAGCTACTTGACTCAGTGAGGCTGAGTCCTTCTTGTGCTCTAGCCTGCACAGCGGGGCACAGCCCAGTGAAGGCTGGGGCAGATGGGGGTACCCAGCTGTCTTCTCTGAAGCCAGATATTAAGGAGATTTGCAAAATGTACAGTGGGGTCATGCTTCCCATGACTTATCTTTGTTTTGGAAAAAAGTTACTCTTGAATAAAAATGTTATTTATATTAGTATGTGATGGCTTTATTTGTGGTTTTTAATGAATTAAGTATTTAAAAATGTCTATTTTAATTTCTCCTACCTAAATATCAATGTGTAACTCCAATAAAGGAAATCTCTTTGGGATCTTCCATCAAGTTTGAGGGTGTAAAGGGGTCCCCAGAGCTGGCATTTTAGAGCAAACTGGCCACAGTCGCTTGTTCTTCCATCCCCTGGGTCAACGCGCAGTGTGGAGAGGCTTCCTGAGGTGGTCAGAAGAGCCGCCTTGGGGTTCTGGCCGGCTCGCTCGGCTTCCCTGGGAGTGACTGTGCCCTGAAGTGGCTCAGACTTGCTTGTGGCCTCAGGCTTGCATCTTCCAAGATGACCTTCTTGGGGCCTGGGGGTTGCTGGAGGGATAGGGTGAGGAGGAGAGAACCCTGGCTTTGGGATCAGGAGGAAGGAGTACCTTGACAGCATCCCCCCTAGCAAAACGACCATGGGCAAGCCTGCGTGGACATCGGCACAGAGCCAGTGGTGAGCGTCACTGTGTGGTCAGCACGGCTGCGGTGACCTGCCTGCTGACCACACTCTGAGAGTCTCTGACTCGGGTCTGGCTTCAGCTCCAAGTCTGCGACGGCATCCACCATTTGCCAGCAAGGAGAACGCGCCTCATGCGCGGGGCGGGGGGTGCATTTTCAGGGGAGTGGAAATTGACTTTTTGAAGTAAAAAAATTGAAAATGACTCCTTTAATAAGTACTTAAACTTTTCAAGGTAGCTCACTAGCAGCCTGTTGTAAGCTAATTGGCAAATGCACTGCCCAGTCGGATTGTGGCATTTGTGCTAATAATGGAGCTTCTAAGCCTCTCTGCGTCCTGCCTCGGGGTCGTTTCACCCCAGCCACTGGATCCAGTCAGGAGCCCACATTGGCTCTCACCGCCCGGGAGGAATGCGAAAGGCGGAGGCTGCGCTTGTGCGCGTGTGACAGGGCCTGAGAGCGTGCTGGTCCACGTAGTCAGGCTGGGCTCTGTCAGTGGGGTCCTCACGGCAGGGACGAGGAAGGGGCTTGCCTGCTTCCCTGCGGTGCCAGAATGTTCTGTTGCTGAGCCATTGCTGTGGTTTCGGTTTCACTGTAATACTACTGTTGTGGACATCTGTGCTTCTAATCTTCATTTTTCTTTACCTCCTGAGGGTAAATGGCTGGGAGTGGGATTACGTCTCAATACATCATTTCCAAATTGCTTTTAAGCGAGTTTCAAGTTCAGGACCACAGGCGCCGGTGCTGAGCAGGTGCTCACACACACACACCGGGGCAACCCCAGTAGGGCACCCAGGAAGGGCAGCTAGCTCAGTTTTGTTTACTTAGAGCCATTGAAAATTTGGGGGCCATGCCCTCTTTGGGGAATTGCTACTTTGTATCCTTTGTTCTTTTTTTTTTTTTAAGCTTTAAGCCTTTCCTGTTGCTTTGCATGTGCTCTGCAGAGTGATGTTGACCCTGTGGGCCATATTTACTGAAGACCTCTCCAGCCTGCCTCCTGGTTCACCCTGGTGGTTCTGTAGTTGGAGGTGCTTTTGTCCTCCCGTGGTCCTGACTGGTGCTTAGACAGGAACTCCTCCCCCCTCTCCTAGCTCTGCCCTGGCGGGGGGGGTTGGGTTGCTTTGGGGCTGCCGGTGAACTGGACTCAGTGTCAGCTATCCTCGAGAAAAATCTTCCCCAGTTTCTCAAGCTCAGGGAAAACCAGAACCTCTTGTTCGATTTAATATTTCATTCGGTGTCTCCTGTCAGACCACATGAGGCTGCAAAGATACCGTGAGGCCACTTCTTTCTGTACCTGTCTGTCAGGCTTCCCTGGTGCTGTGGCACCATCGGCCCAGCGCCCCCGGGGGTCTGGCTGCCTCCCCCGCCCCGGACCCTCCCACACCTAGTACACTTTAATTCAAGTCTTCCCCTTATGGTTAGTTTATGGTTCTTTACTACACATCCAGTTCTTCTACATTAGGGTCTGTTGGTTAGAAGGGACTTTCTGTCTGATCTGTTTCTGTGCTGCAGATCATTCTATCTGCTTTTCAAAAATCTCCTGAATTTTTTTCCTCTTTGTTTCAAGTCTTGGTTTTGTTTGTTAGTTTGGTTTTTAAGTAACTCTGAGAGGGAGGTGTTTTACTTTTCCTCATACAGCACTGTTTTCATTAAAATTCTTTTTAGTTTTCAGAATCCACCTGTGGCTATGTCCACTCACATGTAGGCTGGGTTCTTGGGAATGGGGCCTCTGTGAGCTCTGGAGCCAGCCTGGGTCTGGTTGGGTTAGCATGGGCAGACCTCGGTGCCAGGTGAGCTGGGTGGGAAAACACGGTTTTGCTAGCTCGGCCAGTCTTGCACGCACTGGGTCCCTTGTGGGTGCGCTCAGATACTAAAGTGGTAATAAAACTGTCACTGTTGGAGATGACAGTTGTCTTAGGCCTTTCCAAATAAAAAATATTGTTGTGTTCTACAGTAGATCCTCAGATCAGGAATTTCAGTAAAGTCAGAACATAAACCGGTAACTATTCACTTTAACCAAAAGCAAGAACCCGTAGACATTAAAACAACCTCTTTTATCCTCCTTGGAGTCAAAGTGAAGTATACTTGCTAAGAATGCACATTAAGTCAAAGTTGTGTTCCTAGCTTTCTCTTCCAAACTCCTGCCGTATTTGAGTAGGAGTGCTGTGTTACTGTGGTAGAAACACCAGAGAAGATGTCCTCAAACCAAGTCTGGCACAGGTCTTTCCGGGATCTGTGATTCACAGCTGCTCGGTGGTTTCTGAGCATTGGATTGGGGGGCCCAGCTTGGGGAGCTGGCACGTGGCCAGCAGTCCGTGTCTTGGGGCTGACTCTCAGAAGCCTCCTCCCTTTCAGGGGCTCTGTGTTCACCCCAGCTTTGTTCACATGAAGGAGGACTGGCGTCCCCTTGCCACCATCTTTGTGCTGCCGAGCCAGAGGTAGCAGCAGGCAATGGTGCTGGTCCGCGCACCCCGACCGAAAGCGGTTGAGCAGTGGGCACCTGCGCCCTCTGTGACACTTGGGGCCTCCTGAGTTCCTGGAGCGAGTTGGGGCCATGACGGGAGGGGCCTGGGCAAGGCACGCAGATGCCCTCAGCAAGTTCGTTTTGAGTGGAGGAGCTTGGGGAGAATTTTTATCCCTGACTCACGTGAGCGTCTCATTCTTGTTTTCTTCTTTTTATAGGCACCAGTTTGTAGAAAATAACTTAATACTAAAGATGGGTCCCGTAGATAAGCGAAAGGTAAGTCAGACTCTCGCTGCATCTCCCCGAGGGTCTGTCTCCCCTCAGCCACGTCAGGGTCTGGTCTTCCGCCGCAGGCTCCGGCTGATCCTTGCTGCGCATGTGTCCTTGGTCTTGGTTCCCTTTCTCTGAAAGATCATTTCTAGATTTGACGGCTAAGGAAGACTTGAGCCACTCGGGGGAAGCTGTTTGAAACCACACAGGAAGGCTGTGGTAAAATAGAAATACAGCCTCTCGTTTCTGGCTTGGGGTTTTGATATCCTATCAAGTTGTCTCTTACTTCATTAGAGTTGTTTTTGAAAGTTGTTATTTGTTTCATGGATTAATTGTGTCAAAAATATCAGACTCCACAAACACTCTGCCAACATGGGCCCTTCTGAGTTCAGGCCTCAGGCCTCCGTTCCTGGCCATGCTGCACACGCCGCCCTGGTCGGTGCCAGCAGTGGGGAGCCCCACCCCACCCCATGGAGCAGAGGGCACAAGGGGCGCCCTGACTGTCCCTGGCAGGCTTGGTGGAGCAGGCTCGGTTTTGCTTGCCGGTGCTGCCGCTCCCTCATGTGGCAGCAGGAGGGAGACACGCCCAAGTGGGGCTGTTGGAATCCAGCTCACAAAGGCCAGGCAGGCTGGGCGCTTCATTCTGCCTGCCCCTCTGTGACCTGAGAGGCCAGGTTCCAGGCGAGTGGACAGAGGGCTGGCGCTGGTCCCGAGCCCCAGGCTGCTGTGATGGCCAAGCCTCTGAGGCCGCAGTAGGTGCTGCCTGCTCCCACTTCTGAGCCCTGACAAGCAGGGTCTTTTCGTTTTGCATCAGGGCTTGTTTGCACGACGACGACAGTTACTGCTCACAGAAGGGCCACACTTGTATTATGTGGATCCTGTCAACAAAGTCCTCAAAGGCGAAATTCCATGGTCGCAAGAACTCCGACCAGAGGCCAAGAACTTTAAAACCTTCTTTGTGCACACGGTGAGTTTGTCTGTATGGGTTCTCCTCTGCAGGGCAGTTGTCTCCCCCTTTTCTCGTGTCCCAGGGGCCCCACGCTCCCAGCTCAGCTGCGAGCTGGGCCCCCCAGGCCCCTGTGCTTGTTTGTCAGGGTGGGGGTGACCTAAGGGAACTGTAGGTCCTTGCCCGCACGTGTGATGTCTGCACATATGCACAGGGAAAACCCATGCTCGTGTGCCTCCAAATGTACCCTCCGTGGCTGCAGTAGGGTGCTGCTCTCGGTGGCAACCCCTCAGCATTGTTAAACGGTTTCTGTCTCCACAGCCGAACAGGACGTATTACCTGATGGACCCAAGTGGGAACGCTCACAAATGGTGCAAAAAGATCCAGGAAGTGTGGAGACACAGATACCAGAGCCACCCGGATGCCGCCGTGCAGTGACAGGTCTGCGGCTGCCACAGTCGCTGCCAGGACACTTGCCCCAGCGCGGCTCACCGCCCTCCGGGACGCTTCCAGACCACCTGCCAGCCATCTCAAGGGGGACGCAGACGGCAGAACCTTGCAGCTTTTTTATTTAAAAGAAAAGAAGAAAAAAATACCCAACCACACAAAGAACAAAACCAATAACGAAAAGGAATTCAGGGTCGCTTTGCTTGCTCTCTGTGCTCTGTGGAGGCTCCCCAAGCTCTCCTTGTCTTGGGGACCCAGCGCCGTGCACGTCCACCTGATTCCCGCCCGGGCGAGTGGAACAGACTCGAGTCACCAGCTCTGCACCACACGCCCTGGTCATGCACCGGCCGGTCCTCCTGTGGCCGAGGGGATGGGGTGTGTGTCTGGGCTCTTCCTGCCCCTAGGTTATCACAGAACCCGTCGGCAGGGAGCCATGCACGCCTCTGCCAGGGTGGCTTCGATCTCTGGCGGGTGGGAGGGTTCTTGGCTTTGGTCTGTGTACTTCTTTTCTTGTGTCCCTTACTTGATGCCCCTTTGCCCTGCCAGGGCCCCTGCTTGCCTTCTTGCATCGCTCTGGCTGTGAGCACTCCATGGCTTGTGTTCGTTGGGCAGGCTCCAGGTGCGGAGATGTGGAGCGGGCTGTCGGGGTGTGCTATGGAGCCGCTGCTGAGGTTGGAGGGTGCCAGCAGGCCGTTCGCATTGAACGTCCCTCTGAGCGGGGTTGGCCCTGTGGAGCTCGAAAGAAGCACAGGTCTGAAAAGAGCACTGTCAGAGGTGGGCACCCAGTTGCGCCAGGAGACAGGGAAGGCTGTGCCCTGCTCTGGGCACGAGGCCAGGGCAGCAGGGCAGACTGGGCCTGGCGTCCCCCATGTGGGGGAGTGCTGCCTGATGAGCACCTCCTGAGAGTTTGGTCCGAGGGTGGAACATGCAAGCCCCCCAGCGCAGTTTGCTAGGGCTGAGGGTCTCTGGGTACCAGCGGTCTCCCAGCTGTGACACGCACCCCTTTGTGGTGAGGGAATGTTCTTGTAGCCTGACTTCCAGCACGTTCACATCTCCACAGTGAAAGTCTGAAAGCCTTCTCATGCTGCCAGGTCATTTATCCCCATCAAGATGTGGACCTTGCCAGGAAGAAAATGTTGCTCACCTTGCATGAGGGGTAGGAACACCACACTGGAGTCTGAGCGCCCAGCCTGCTCGCCCCCTGTGCTTTCAGCCTGCCTGCCTTTCTCTTTTCAGAGGCAGCACAGTGCTGCATACCTACCGCAGGGGGTCCACGATTTACTGGTCCTTTGATTTCTTTGCTGCTGCTCCCTGGACAGAGAAAGCCTGTGGGCCTGGTGGGGCTCGGAGCTCCTCTCCCTGCCCGTGTCCCATGAGGGCAGTCCGCAGCCCCAGGTGGGCGGGGTAGAGGCACCGCTGCCTGCAGGCTGCTCACAGACTCATATCTGTCCCCAGGGGATGAACAACTTTGCCATTTCCTGGAGACTTTCACGAAGGCACCAGTAGAAGGCTCACACAGGAGAGGTCCCCCCTGACCACTCTGCCCCCATCTCCTGTCTTGAACAAAGCATCCGTCACCCCGTGTTGACGAGTGGTCCAAATCGGAGAAAAGATGTCTTTCTCAAATGGGTTTAGTGATATGAGTGGCCCTTGTGTCAGCCCGGTGAGGGGAGTGTGGCTGTGGAGCTGCCCCTGCTGGGCCGTGCAGGGGGCCGGACAGGAGCGGAGGTGGGGCGGGGAGTGCCGGCGGCTTCCTTTTGGGTCTTGTGCACTGCTCTATGAGAGCTGCGCGTGCATGAGTGAGCGAGGGTGCGTGTGCGCGCGTGCCCATGCCGGGGCGGGTGCCAAGCTGTGGGGGGCGTGCCTGCCCTTGGGGCACCCAGGGGAGTGGGATGCTGCCGGGGCCAGGGTCATAGGTCACGCTTCCCTCTTCCTTCTCCTCGCTTTTGAAGAGGCTTGCCTGTGTTCACCTGCTTTTCAAAAATTAAGTCTCTCTGGGCCTTCAGGAATGTCATTTCCAGCTTACTCCCCATGTTGATCATTTAACCTTTCTTAGAACACCCGCGTCTGTGGGCGTGCTGTTTGGAGAGTTGGGGGCTGCTCTTGCACAGTGTTCTTCCTTGGGTCCGGTTATGGGGAAACAAGCAGGGCTGGCGTTTGGCTCTCACAAGAGCGCTCGGCTGGGCTGCTCCGGGAGAGACGCAGCGTCTGCTGCATTCCTCTCTGGACAGCGCCACTACCTCCTGGGCTTCACCCGCCAGCTCCATCGTAACCTCCGGAACCAGAGAATGAGGGGTTCAGGGTTCAGCTCGCAGCTGACAGAGTTGAAGTGACTGCCCTTGCCTGAGCCAGTGACAGCTGAGCCCTTCTCCCTTTGCCACCTTTCTCCTCTCAGAGCCTTCTTCCCCCCTTCTCTTTTTTTTTAAGGCACATACATGTTCTTTTCCTACCCTGTGCTTGTCCATGTCGGCTTTCGTTGTATGCAGCTTGTCCTTAGAGTGCCTGTCCCCAGTGCAGGTGCCTTGCCTTCTAAGATGTGGGCATGGCTGTCAATCGAGTATGTACCAGACATACATGGAAGTACAGGTGATTTATCCACACTGAGAAAGAAAGTGCTCTGTTGACTAGATTCAGGAGCCATGTGTCTTAGTGAGGGCCAGGAGAAGGTTCAGTGCCAACCACATAGCCGGCACGCAGAGCTGGTCCCATACCATGTGGCCTCGCCGGGCATGGAGGGGAGGGGGTGGGGCTGTGGCCTCCACAGGCTCAGGTGGCCCACTGCGCCTTGCCCCTCTCTGGGAACTCCAGGAAGCCAGGCTTGGGTGGGACTGTTCCTTCCCTCTTTCTGTGGACCTGACCAGGACAGTGGGCGATGGGTCGTGTAGCAGGTGGCCCCGTGGGGTGCAAAAGGCACCTGCTGTTCTGAACCTTGGCTCTCAGGAGTGTGTTACAGACCTGCTTTGCGGGAGATGCCTCTCGCGGCTGTGCCGGAGCTGGTGGGCCCCGCACGTTCTCCAGGCCCCTACTGCCGCCCTGTGGTATTTGTGGCCGAGGCCTGTAGGCATTGCAGGAGTCGCCCCGTGGCACAAACTCACCCAGGGCCAGGTGCCAGCCCAGGGGCTCCAGGTGGTTCTGTACTTTCTTAAAACATTTGCTTTCTGAGAACATCAGCTGTAGGCTTACCACCCAGAAGAGACCACTGTGAACATTTTGGTGTATAACCCCCCCACCCCCCATGCACATATTTGTTTGCTTTTTAAACTAAAGTGGGAACATGAAACACACACTGTTCTGCATCTAGCTTGTTTCACTTGATAATTTATCTTAGGCATTTTTCCACATCATGAACAATGATTAAAAACATTGTTTTTAGTGATTGTAGAGCTTAATATGGTTATCAGTTTTATCGTAACTTATCTGACCATTTTCCTGTTATAAAACATTTAGATGGTTTCTGGTTTTTCACTATTTAAATAATGCTGTGATGAATACCCTCGTAAATCTTTGATTTTGACTCTGATCGCCCCCCACCCTTGGTTCCTAGAAGTAGTGTTTTGGGGTCACAAAAAGTTTGTTTTAAAGGTGGTATTAGTCTCTCTTCCTGTCTTCATCTGAGGCTTAGATGCTCAGAGTTTCAGCACACAACCTCCTCAGTTGTCCTACAGATTCTGGACAAATCAGTTTCTGCTAAGGTGTGTGTTCCAAAGAATGTTTTAATAAGACTGCTCTTTTTTTCCCCCCACAATGCTAAAATATCATTTATTGCAGTCCGTTTGTGACAGATTTTTCCAAAAATGCATTTCCTTATTTTCATTGACAGAATCTGGTTATGCTTGCATGTTAGTTACCTTCCCATCCCTGCTGCTGTGGCTTTCACATGCTTGGTGATATTTTCAGAAGCTTGTACTTTGTGTCCACAATGGTACTGAATTTGCATCTGCACAGGCAGCAGAGATAAAAAGTGTTGAACTGACCTTGCCACATGCATAGTGGATGATTTGTAATTAAGTGTGTGTAGACTCCGAAAATACATTGGGCCATTTGGAATCAGTAAAAGAGCAAAATCTCTACTTGAGAAAGAGACCATGTAGGCAGTTGGGTTTAACATAAGGTTATTTGCCCCTATGCTCTTCAAATGGTGGCACTCAGTAGGAAGGTCTTAGCAGTTAGTAGAGTGCAGTGGCCAGGCCTTTTCACTGTAGAGGGTGATTGTCCTGGCCCACGTGGCTTTCGGGACTCCTCCCCTGTCCTCCCTCACAGTGTTGCAGGTTGTCTGGCTGTCTTCAAACCCAGAACACCCAATTTGGTTTCATTCCTAATTTCTCCACTTTAGTTTGGGGTCCATTGATTCTGAGAGGAGAGGTGCGTGAGAGATTTTTTAGGTGCTGTGCTCAGTGTCACTTGAGTCTGCCAGAGATTTTTGGCTGGATTGTGGAGAATTGGACTTCCTGCCCTCCTCTGACACCCCAGGTCCCCTGTCCCCTGTCCGGTCCACAGACAGGGTGCTCACTCCCCAGACCGCAGAGGCTGCAGCCGCTTGCCAGAATATGATGCAGGTACTATTCTTAGAGATGTCGCCATGTGCATTTTTCCACATTGTTTCTTTTCATCCAAAGCTCACATGAGCTGACAGTGAATCAGGTGGGTGTGGCCCTTCCCACTTAGGCAGCCTATATGGCAAGTGCCCTAAATCAGGGCAGGAGTCACTTCCAGAGCTTCTGAGGGGGGCAGGCTGCTGGCCCAAGGTTGCGGAGTTGCAAATCAGGCTGCCTGTGGAGAACTGGTTTGGGGAAGGAGCTGTTCCAGCCAAGAGCAGTTTTATCTGTAGCTCGGACAGCTGTGATGGGCAACTGAACTAGCCTACATGTATACCTGAATTTTCCCCAGAACCCACTTCTTCAGTGTGAAGAGACACCAAACTTCGCGAACAGAGAACTTTTTACAATAGGCAGACCTTTTTTTAGTGTGTGATCCACCCTAGTCCCAACCAATCTGGCAGAATGATTTTTGAATAGGGGTCGTTTTGCTGGTGAAAAGCCTCTCTATCCTTATCAGAAGTTTGATTGGACATTGACAAAAATAAATTTTTGCATTATTTAGAACTGCTGTAGCTGTTCCTTAACACAAAATCGGATGAATCAATAGTATGTTAGCTGTCTTTCAGGTTGGTGGCAGTCAGTTAGAACATGTGTAAAATTCTCTACCTGGTCTGTAGCTGTAACTGTGATGTACAGGCAAAGCAAAGATTTAAAACTTATGAAAACAAATAATGCAATGATATTAGGATATACACTTTTGTATTTTTATTCTTATATAAGGTTATTTGCTGGCTATTGTTGGCCTCTAGTTCAGTCTGTGTTATTTAAAATCTAATATATGAATTATTTGGATTGAATTCATGTTCGGGGCCACGTTGTTGTATGTATTGATGTACAGCCTTGAATGTGAATAATTATTGTAAACTATATTTTACAACTTTTTTTCTGGCTTTATTATATAAATTTTCTATTTGGTCAATGATTTAATCATATAATTTAATGAATCTGTTTCTTCTCTTTTTTTCAAATATTTGTGCTTTAGATGTAGTTACTGGATGATGAATTTTCCACCTATGCTCGGTAGTCTTGTAATAAAAAGCATGTAGAGTGTAGACGCTCGCTGGCCTAACTCTTCTTTGACCGGGGGCGCGGGTCGGGCTCGGCGACCACCTGCATTCCGGGCCCGGAACCCAGCGTCCATGCGCCGCACGGGCGGGGGGCAGAGGCCGGCGAGCCTCTCGAGCCCGACGCCCGGCTCCGGCCGGAAGGGGGCTCGGCCGGTCGCTTTTCCGGACCGGAACTTCCGCCTGCCGCGTGACACCAGGGCGGGCGCTTTACGAGGGCGGACCCGTGGGCGGGACAGAGCTAGGAGGACGGTATTAAAGGCCGGACGCTTCCGGTGGAGAGGAGCTGTGGCGGGGCTTGCTGGGATCATGGCGGAGAATCACTGCGAGCCGCTGCCGCCGGCTCCGGGCGGCCTCGGGGCGGGGCTGGGGGCCAACCTGTGCCGCCGCTGCAGCGCGGGGCTCGGTGCCCTGGCCCAGCGCCCCGGCGGCGTGTCCAAGTGGGTTCGGCTCAACGTCGGCGGCACCTACTTCCTCACCACCCGGCAGACGCTGTGCCGGGACCCGAAATCCTTCCTGTACCGTCTGTGCCAGGCCGACCCCGACCTGGACTCGGACAAGGTGAGGGCCGCGCGACTGTCCGTGCCGGGCCGGGGAGGCCGGGCCTGGTGCCCGGGCGCCCACCGCCCTCGAGAACCCCCGGCCGGCCCACCTCGGCTCCCTCTCGCCCTCTCCGCTCCCCGGCGGAGCTTTCCCACCCCCCGGACCTTGCTGTGGATCCACTTTCTTTCCCCTCTAGGTTCTCATGGCCCCGCTGTGTGAGCGTCTCCTCTGTGGCCCCGTGTACTTAGTGGCCCTGGAATCGGAGAACCCTGGCCGCCTCCTCATCTGCTCACATTCCAGACGTTTAACTTCACGTTGGCGTGGGGGGGTTGACACGGGTGACCTGCCTTTCCCAGTGACTTGAATTTAGAGAGTTGGCGCTCCGTCGTTTACAGCCACAACACGCTCGCATCGGCACTCGCAGAAGGGGCCGGCCCTAGAGTAATTTTTCAAAGGGAGGGTTGCGCGTGCGAAGGGGTGGCAAGGAGAGACCAGGTAGGAATATTTCGTCAGGCTGCGTCCCCACTGCCCTCCCGAAAGGGTAGGAGTCCCTCGGTTGGTTTGCAGCTTGTCTTTCATTAAGTGCTGGTACTGTTGTGCAGATCATAATGGAAACTGTTTCGGTTATGACCTTTATGAGACTTGTGTGGCTAAGGAAGAGCTGCTAGGGGTTTGTACGGATTGAAACTCCGAAAAGGCTCTATTGTAAAAGTAGTTACCTATATTTATCCGCGGCGGTTCGCAACCTAACTTTCCTGGGTCTTCTTAGTTGAGCGTACATAATTGCACTTGGCTTTGTGCCTCGCCAGCTCAACGCTTGCCAGGCATAAGTCTTCCCAGAAAGATTCAGCTCCCTCTTCAAGTTCGGGAAGGCGGACGGAGCCCATCCTCAGGGTGGCATGACCTTACGATCAGGAGAGGAGAGCTCCTGAGTTACCATAAGACCACTTGTCGTTGGCAGAAATCAGGGTTTGAGATGTCAGCGCTCCAGTCTCCCCCGCCACCACCCCCAGCTGCTTCCACTGCTCCTTTGACCAAGCTCTCGCCTCAAGAGAGAATTGACCTCCCAGAAAATGGCAGGCCTCTCCAGGACAGAAGTAGGCTTTTGTTTGCTGTGATTTTCCTTTTATGGCGAGGGTGTATGTTTTACTGTGTGTTTGTTTGTATTAAAACACTGGGCCACAGTGGTCATTCACTGGGATTTCTACTGGAGAGTTCGTTTTGTATATTGCATCAGATTTTAAATTGCACTTGTCCACTGGGGTTTTGGTGTGTGTGTGGTGTTTTTTGTTTTTTGTTTTTGAGGCAAAGTCTCTATTCATCACTAAAACAATTGATTCAGAGCCAATTAACTATAGCTTCCACAGTTAAGTCATTTCATCCCTTTATTTTACTGTCTAAAAACGACTTAAAAAAAACTATGCTCTACTGTAATAACAGTCCTTTGGGGGAGGTAATTAACCCACCAGAACGCATCTGCTGCGGTTGCTTCTTGTCACCATCCGGTGCTTACCCACATTTGATCTCCAAATTGTAAGAGGGAAATCTAGAACATGAAGGTAATGCAGCAGATACAGTTTCTGTCTCATAGGTAGTCGATAGTAAATAAGGGTGAGTTTTTGTCGCGGGTAATGGGAATTTAACAAAGAGTAATGCTGATTCACATCAGTCACGGTAGGAGTGTGCTTTACTTCAAATGAGACACAATGTGTAAGATACTGGGTTTTCTCAGTGTCACCACCCCCCCCAACTTTCTGATGAAAGAATGTCCCAGAGCTTCACTCCTAGATAATTAGACCCTGAGTGAGGAAGCGGAGGCTGAGGGCGGAGGGGAGGGGGTGTTTGGAGGAGTGGGATGGCCAGTGATTATTACATGATGGAAGAGAAACAGGATGTTGATTCACTTGTAAAAACCTCGAAGCCCTCACTTCATAGTTAAAATGAATGAAAGCATACCTGGCAGGTGTCCCTAGGGCTGAACGTCAACAGCACAGACCTGGTGGAAGGTTCCTGCTGGGCACCTGACTAGTGTTTATTGAGCTCCTGGGCTCCAGCAAGCTGGTGCTTGCATCGGACTTGGGTGGGGGGGATTCGAGGGGAAGTTGTTCCAAGGAAGGGGGAGACCAGGACCTTTCGGGAACCTGGTGGGTTGAAGTTCACCGGAAGAGTGCCTGGAGCTTGTGTTTAAACACTGCAGAAGCCTGTGGGAGAGGTGGAGTGATGGGACGTTTTCTGAAGAAGGCAACAGTTTGTTAAGGAGGGTGGGGAGCGGGGCTGCAACTGGTCTCCCTCTCTCAGGACTGAGCCTGGGACCAGCTCTGGACTTCAAACCCTTACCCGTTGGTTTCATTGCGGACTCTGGGCCCATTGCTGCCGTGTGGTTCTCTTTATAGACCGCCCAAGTATGAATTCTCACTTCCTCCTGGGGCTTCCTCCAGCCCGGCTGTGTCTGGGGTGTTTGTTTCAGCATCTGCTCCCCTACTGTCTGGGTCATCTTTCTCCCAGGTTCTCGTAAGGGGCGGGCCAGGTGTGACACTCCTTCCCGGAAGTGCTTTGTGAATACTTGATGTGTGATTCATTTGGGTTAAGTCTCTTTGTATTCCATGGTACCTGGCCCATTAGGCATTGCTGAAAACAGGTTAGCGTTTGTTTAGAGCTGAATCAGCCCCCGTTTCAGTGTGGAGATGCTTTAGGAGTTGAAAGGGAAACAGGAAATACTGCTACTTGGTGGTTGGAAACCACTCAGGTTAAGTAGGATTTGAGGTGGGTTCAGTCTCTGCTGCCTGAGCCAGGCCTGGAGAAAATCTGAGCTTTTGTCCGTTGATGGGGCCATTGTCCTGCCTTTGGGGTGCAGATTCTGTGGCGTTAGATGGGTCTTTGAGAGGTGGGGCCATCGCAGGGCCTCTGGTGACATGTCACTTGCAGTTCTTTGCCTGTGCTCACTCCGGGTGTACTTGGTGTTGGCAAGAGTGTCGGGATTGGAAAGATAGTGGAAGAGATTTTACAGACAACGGCCAAGCGATGAGGGATGTGGGTGGGAGTACAAACTTCTAAATTGCTTGGCAAGAGAAGTGGGGATTCCTTAGAGTGGAAAGAGCAGATTATGCTCCGTGTAACTAAATCAGAGGCGAAAGGCTAACTTCCCGAATTCTGAAGAGCATCCTGGGCGCCCATGAGAGCCGTGTCGGCCTATCTGAGGCCTGGAGTGGGTGACCCGAGACTTGGGTGCATTTCATTTCACACTTTGGTCGAGGATGTGGCTCTGAGCGTGTTCGTAGCCCTGGCCACGTGCCGTGGTTGGTCTAGGACCCGGGTGGAGGGAGGGGCTCCCGCCCTTCCCCCGTACAGCAGGTGTTTGCTGGCAGAGCCCACGTTACGTCTCCACGGGGCCCCTAACTGGACAGCCCTGGACCTGAAGCAGCCCGTGATTCCAGGCCAGAAGGTCCTGAGAAAGGACTTGCTTGAGTGAAAGCTTGCTTCAGGGCCTCAGACATAGGCCCTGGGCCTGCAGCTGTCCCCACCATCAGCCATCTGAGGGCAGCCCGGGAGGAAATGGTTGTCGCTGCAAAGCACTTCCTCTTTCTGCCCCCTGCACCGTGACTAGGCTTGGTTTGGAGCCATAGTCAGAACACTGTGGCCCACCTGCCTGATGTTGCAAATCGAGTTTTATGGGAACACTGGGGTGCCCACTTGTTGACAGGTGTCTGTAGCTGCTTTCACCTGTGAGTGGGTGCTCACAGCTCCCTTCCAGAGATGCTCCAGGTCAGCAGTCACTGGGCCAACTGTCCTTAAAGTCCCTTAAAGGAGCTGGCTCTGCACCGAGGGAGGTTTGTGCATGGCCAGGGTGCTCTCCCCGGACTGCAGAGCGCCAGAAGCATCCAGGCTGGCGCTGGTGTGCTGTGGGTACTGGGGAGACGGAGTGTCTTCCCTGGTGGCAGAGTGAGACTGGAGACGCGGGCCTGACTTTGACTTTGACCAGAACTTAACTCGCTGTGCAACTTTGGGGTAAGTTTGTGCACCTCTCTGAGCATTAGTCCGGGAGTTGCTGTGAGAGTTTAGGAAGATGGTGTAGGTCACACCACCTCCACCCAGTGCCCCGTGCTGGGTCTGTGCTGGGTCCTCACAGCAGATGGAGATGACTCGCGGTGGTCTCTACTTTGTTTTTATTTTTTTATTTTTTTATTTTTTTTAAAGATTTTATTTATTTATTTGAGAGAGCAAGAATGAGAGAGTACATGAGAGGGGGGAGGGTCCGAGGGAGAAGCAGGCTCCTAGCTGAGCAGGGAGCCTGATGCAGGACTCGATCCCGGGACTCCAGGATCATGACCTGAGCCAAAGGCAGTTGCTTAACCAACTGAGCCACCCAGGCGCCCTCTACTTTGTTTTTAGAAAGAATGCTTTTTTCTCCCCGTCAGAATTTGTTCTTGCTGCTGTTTGTTTCTTACACATACTCTCTGAATCACCGCAAACCTTGGTCCCAGAGGGGAGCTCCTGCTGCTCGGCCAGCCTCGAAGGGGAGTGTGTGCGAGCCTGGCCCTCCTGTCCCCCGTCCATCCCTGGCCGCCTCTTGGCACTCCACCTAGAGCTCCTGGCTGACTTGAGGAAAGGCCCGAGGGCGGCTTCCCAACTCTGGAGCCTGGAGGCTGTGCCACAGGGGAGGGACACAGCTTCCTGGGCAGCCACCGAGTTTTCTTGCAAGAAACTTAAGGTCTTTGAGCCTGAAGACTGTGGCTCTAGGGTTCCAGTCCCATCTGCCCGCGTGTTTGGAAGGGGCTTGAGGCATCCACATATGGGTGTGCACAAGTGTCTCTTCCCATCGTCCACATTCTGGTGGGTTCTAGTTGCCTCAGCAGTTGGGTTTCTAGGATCTTGGCCTGGTTTTGCAAGTCAGGCTTGGGTGGCCACAGTTCTGGAGTTGATGAGCTGGGCCAGCTCCAGCAGGGAGGCCGAGGCAAGCAGCAGGGGCACCGACCGAGCCTAGTCACCGTGCAGTGGGCAAGAAGAGGGAGGAGGTTCGGTGACATAGCAGAGGAACCACGGGCCTGCCCTTCGGTCCCAGCAGGAAGGAAGGCTGAACTCTGCACCAGATCTGCCAGCAGGGCCAAGTGTAGGAGGAGAGCAGAGGCCCACTTGGAGCCCGCAGGGCGGTGGCCGTGGGGGCAGCTGGTGGGGAGAGCTCGAGGGCATCACCGGAGCAGGGGGCTAGGCGTGAACTGGGGGCTCTGGGCTTGAGGAGGCCTCGCCTCTGGGGCTGTGGAGGGGCTTTCCGGTGTGGTGCTTCTGCCCCAGGTGATCATGGTTCCCGCCTGTTTCCATCACTAGTTGACTTTCCTGTGCCAGCAATTTTATGTTAAACATACGCACTCACGCCACCAGAATCAGTAATGTGACATCTGTTGAGGATGTACGTGCAGGTGTTCTGAGGCTGGAATGTCTCTAGGGAGGGGAGCACCTGCGAAATCCCTGCAGATGGACGATCCCTTGCTTTGTGACATAAATCACAGCAGCTCTGACCTGGATGGCCGGCCCTCAGGCTGGCCGGTCCACTCAGCACCCTGGCCCCAGAGTGACCCGGCATCTGCTCTCAGTGCTCGCAGACCTGCTGGACTGAGTGGGTCACTGTGAATCACCCCCATGGATTCCTGGGGCCCCGGGGGTGGACCCACTGTGGCTGAATCTGACGCACACCTGCTGCAAGAGGAGCCTTGCAGATGGGCCCTTTCTCGCGGGCACTTGTGTTTGCTTCTGGGCGAGCCTCATGTGAGTCGTGTATGTCATCCTAAATTGGGACATTGTGGGGGTCGGGGCCCTAGGAGCTGGGTGCTCTTTGAGGTCTGAGGGGGTTTGTTGCCAGGGCCGGCACTGAGGGTGAGAATGACCCAGAACCCGGACACATGCACCCTGCGTTGGCCCAGAGCCCTGCTTTTCCCTTATTTCCTGGGTGGGCATGGGAGTGTGTCAGATCTCAGCACACACGGGGCATGTCAGGGGGCTCATGCAGGGAACGGTAAATCAGAGCCCGCTGGCACTCCTGGGTTCCCAGGGGCCCAGCCCGGCAAATCCTGGTTCCTCAGACAAGTCTCTTTGGTCTCCGGGTCTACTGCCTCATCATTTGTAATTGGTGACATCTCAGGCCTCTTCTGGACGGAGGGTTTGACAAACTGTAGAAAACAACAGAGAGGGGGTGGAGGTTGAAGGTTTTGTGTGCAAATTTGGACTGGTCTCTTAAAATGGATAATTTCAGAGTAAAAGCTAAGTATTTCTAATTAGGTTGATTGCAGATGTTTGTGCACAGAGAATTCTGTGTGTTTACATTTAGATTTTAACAGGGAGATTTGACAGAATTTATCTCCCATTTAGCTCAGGACACTCAGCCGTCTTCATTTCGTCTCCAGTGGCTGTGCTTTTTCTCCCACAACAAAGTGGTGGCGGAGTCCTGTTTCCTGGCGTGTTTGTGGAGGCTGTGAAGGTGATGGAACGGGGCCAAGTGCAGACGCTCCATAGAGAGCTATCACGCCAACAGAGTTCTTTTCCATTTAGAATCTTGGTGAGAGTCTCACTCCTCATCGCCATTTCCAGGACCAGCTGGCCCTGAGGGACGAGCAGCGCCCTCTTTATCTACAGTGCGTTGCTGGGCAGTGCATTCGATCCTGCCCCTTGAACCTGATGGCCGGGTTTTACTTCTGGGTGCAGTGTGGGCAGGGAGAACCTCAGTCTTGGGGGCTGTTTACTGAGTGGCACAGGTGTGTTTCTGCCTCTTGCAGAACACTTGTTTCCTAACCAGTGGTGTGGGCTAGGGGCGCTGGGTGGGCTCAGAAAGGAGAGGGTGGGGCAGGGCGGGGAGTGGGGGAGTGGTTTCAGGTCAGGATTGTCCTCTCTGCCTCCCTCCTTGTAAGGGCTGCAGTTAAGTGTCTCCTGGGAGAGCATGTGATGTGGGCTTGGCCCTACCTTTGCCCACTGGCTCCTCTCAGAGAAGTGACTGCACACGGGGCTCGTGGCCAGAGCATGATCTCTGTGGCCTGGCTGCCTCCCTGCCTGGGGCCAGTGGCCCAGCAGCCCAAGCTCAGAGATGCAGGGTTCAGACTTCCCGTGGAGACCAGCAGCTCAGCCTTGGGAGGTGGGTCCCACTAGGAGTGGGATCCAGCCGACCTGGGCATCATCAGGCCGCCCTGCTCCAAGTGTGTGTGGACTGACAGCCTGCGGGGAGTTGGCCCTCGTTACGTATTCCTAAGCCAAGGCCCCTTCCCCTGTTTAAAGCCCTTAAGGTACATGTATATTTTTTTAAATTTTTTTTTAAAGATTTTATGTATTTATTTGACAGAGAGAGTACGAGCAGGGGAGCAGAGGGAGAGGGAGCAGTAGGCTCCCCCAAGAGCAGGGAGCATGATGCGGGACTCGATCCCAGGACCCTGGGATTATGGACTGAGCCACCCAGGCACCCTAAGGTACATATATATTTTTAAAGCCAGCGCTTCACAAATAGGTCAGACGCTAATTCAGTGAGAAGTAGGGAAGGTCAGTAGAGGGAAGTGATTTGTAAAGAAAGGAGTCTCCATTCTGGCTCTTTTACACAAAAACACACAGAGCTCACCACTCTATAAATGTAGCACACGCTTGTATAAATCGAGGACAGGACAGAAAGAGGAGACGAGGGACCCACGAGTCTCGCCACCAGCCAGCGTTCATGTCCTGCCGCGTTCCTTGCTGCCCGTTGTAGGCGTGAGCGGCCCAGGGTTCTGTCTGTGCATGCTGTCGCGGCGATGCCCATGTGGCATGCCGGCGGCCGCACCCCCACTGCCCCTCCCCCCAGTTGCCAGGGTAGATGGCACCAAGGTGCTTTTCTCTGGGCTTTTGCAGAAGTGAGCCTAAGATTCATATTCTGAATTGGGGTTTTTTGTTTGTTTCACCGTTTCTGGGTTGTGTGTTCTTCCTTATTTCTGCTGTAGGCTAGAGGGCCCAGGGCTGCGTGCCCCGCACAGTACGTGAGGCACCGGTGTCGGCATGCCGGCCGCGGTGCTGGGGGGGCCTGTCCCCGGCCTGCCCCCGGCGACGCCCCTCAGCTCTAGAGCTTGCTGCTCCCGCTCAGGTGCTGAGGCGCGTGCTTTTTACAGAGGTCCTGCTTGTGCACGTCTGAATGAGAGTCGGTCTGTGATCGTCTGGGCGGCAGCCCGGGATAAAGCCTGGTGGAGTTTTGGGGTCTTGGTGTAGGGGCCCCGGCACTTCCTGTGGAGGCTGAACCCTCCACTTGACGAGCCCAGGTCAGAGTACTGAGAGTCCTGCCCAACCTCGGAGTCCATCCGATCAAAACAAATCCCCAAGAAGAAACGGTCCAGAGAACTTTGGCGGGACTCCATGGAAGAAACCGCTTTTGAGTTTCCCTAAGTGCTGCTCCTCAGCGTCAGGGCCGGGCCGGCTGGCTCGTCACTGGCAGGGGGCGGCGCATCCCCGGCGTCGGATTACTAGGGGCACAGCCTGCCACACAAGGCCATTCAGTGAACCCACCATTCTGGG
This sequence comes from Neomonachus schauinslandi, assembly GCF_002201575.2. Classification (NCBI taxonomy): domain Eukaryota; kingdom Metazoa; phylum Chordata; class Mammalia; order Carnivora; family Phocidae; genus Neomonachus; species Neomonachus schauinslandi. Next base: position 139,444,347 of record NC_058407.1, read on the forward strand.
TCCAGGCGGGGGGCCCCCAGGCAGCCTCGGGATGAGGGCTCGGTGTGTTGGCGCCCACGTCAAGACAGCCGCGGGGCTGAGCGCACACTGCCTCGGAAGCTCTGGAGCTCAGGCTTGACCCCCACGGGGGTAGTGCGGTGTGATGATGGTCCTCTCGAGCTCCTAGTGTGGGCCCAGTGTGATAGGGAGGTTCCCTGGGGCGCCCTGTCCCCATCGGATCTTGTCCTTCTGCTAGCTGGCTGGCGAGGTTAGTGGGGAGCCAGTGAGTCGTTCCTGAGCTTGCTGATGTGCACATGTCATGCACGGGGTTCTTTTCACACCTGAGGGTGGGGGTGGAGGCGAGCCCCTGACTTCATGGCCACTTTTTACCAGTAGGGAGACTGGTCGAGCATCCTTCTTCCAGAAGCTGGTCCACGGGGTCCTTGGTCTTGCTCGGAGAACAGGCGGGGTCTGGGGGGACAGGAGGCAGGGGTCCACGGGACAGTGTCTGGTGCTTCCTTAGGTGGGTGGGGTGGAGCATGAGGATGAACTCGGGAGGTCTGGGTGAAGCTGGGATGGCGCCTTGGTGGACAGAAGCCCACAGGGGAGAGCAGGCAGTGGCCTGTCCTGGCAGGAGGTTGGGCTGAGTGCCCGGGTCCTGCCCACTGAGCAGCAAGGCTCCAGGTCCCAGCATGCACACATTCAGAGCCCTAACTGACTTGACGTAAGAAGAGCAGGTCTGCAGTGGTGGACGTCAGGAAGCCCCTGGAACCTCCAGGTTCTGCCACACTTGGGTGAGAAATAGGGCCCTAATGTGGCCCTGTTGCTTTACGGTCGGGATGCTTCCTGCCTCACTCTGTCTCTGCATCTGGTGTCCGTAGGCAGAGCACATCCAAGAGCTCCAGGTCTTCGCACCACCATGCTCGCCCTACAGAGATGCTGACACACTGTCCTCTGTGGTCTCCGCTGGTCCTGCTCCTGTGGATGGCCCCCCCAGAGCCTGCCACGCTGACTGTTCCATTGACCTGTTGTGTCAGGGAGGCTTCCCCAGGGCCACGGGGAGGGGAGGTGGGCTTGCGGGAGGAGCAGGATGGCAGCCCGGGCCAGGCCCTGCCCAGCAGACCCACAGCAGATATGCAGTGCCCTCGACGCAGTCAGATCCATGGCCTAGAATGGATCCCAGGGTGCCGTCACTCCCCACTAGACTGCTGTGGCCCTCCCTCGCAGACAGTACCCTCCATGCCCGTTACTCTGGGCAGGACTCCCTGGGCTCTACTCCGTGGAGGCGTCTTTCAGGGACTGCCCCCACCCTCGTGCCCAGGTCGGCATGTCCGCACCCCCTGGGCCGCTTGTGGAAGCTTGCTGGGCAGAGCACTCTAACCCTCAGACAGGCCCCAGGCACTTCCGGGAGGAACCAGGGCCACCCGGTGTGGGAGAAGAGCCTTCTGAAGGTCTGTTTTATAGACTGCTCAGACTCTGAACTACTGCCCCTGGGGTGTGGCTCCTTTGGTCAGGCCTCTCCACACAGTCACTGTTGTGTGTGCCTCTGACCCCGCCCCAGGGTAAGAAGGCCCTGCCACAGGTGCCCAGGAGGAGAGTCTGTGTTAGGTTCCTTGTGTTGGGCAACATTGAGATGCACGGAGGCTGAACCATTCCTCAGCCTCAGTCACCTCGCTGCCGAGTAAATAAAGGGAGATGAACTTGGCCTAGACCTGAGGTGGTGACAGGCAAGGTGAGAGGCTGCCGACTGCCAGAGGCCGCAGAGCCACCTCCCCGAAGTGCTGCAGCGCTGTCTGGTTGCGGGTTAAGGGACACACACGACCCACGTGCCTCTGCAACCCTTTCCACGCAGCCTGGCCTGCAGTCACTTGTGGGGATCCTTGCCTTCCCCGCCAGGACTCATGGTGTTCTCTTCTTTGTAGGATGAAACTGGTGCCTATTTAATCGACAGAGACCCCACCTACTTTGGGCCTGTGCTGAACTACCTGAGACACGGGAAGCTGGTCATTAACAAAGACCTCGCAGAGGAAGGTGAGTTGGGGATAGGGCCCCTGTGGACAGGCTGACTGGTCACTTGAGACAGATTCCTCTGAGCCCGAGCCGCCCTGTGAGGAGCAGGCCTGGCACACCTTCCCCTGCAGAAATCCCAGATGCCTGCGTCCCCTCGCTGGCTCCCAGCTGCCTCTCACCTGTGCCCCATGGGGCAGTAGGCGTTTGTCTCCAGGAGGTGAGGGCTGCTGGCCACCTTGTCTGCTGTCTTCCTCCAGGAAGCAAAGACTTCACGGCCAGGTTGACCCGTCAGGACTGCTGTCAAGCGGGGAGCAGGTCACCTGGGCTCTGGGCCATGTCAGGAGCCTAGTTAGCGATGCTGCTGGGGCTAGGGCTCCGCTCTCACGGCTACTTTAGTTCACACTGTCCTGGACATAGCCGCCGGGTGAGCCCCGGGTGCGCTCCTTCCAGGGCACCTCTGCACCCTCACCTCTGAGCTCTGTCTCTTCTCAAACGGTCCAGCGCTGGGCACAGCGAGTAGGGAGCTTGACGTGTCAGGACCTGAGAGGTCCAGGTGTTTCCGCTCTGCGTGGGCTCTGGCTCCTGCCAGGTCCTCTAGTGACTGGCGGGACTGACCTGGGCTCACTCCTTTCACTTTTGCCGCTTTCTGGGCCTCCAGACCCGAAAGGGACTTCCGTGTACACATGCACTGGTGTTGTTTGGGGCGCCTTCCTTGGTCTTGGTGGAGCCGTGCAGTTCTAGGCTAAACTTCACAGACTGTTCCCAGGGCGGCTTGCTCAGAGGCAGGTGCTTGCTGCAGACAGGCCCCTGACGCCCTGCCTCGTCCCCTGCCTCCTGGCCGGCCTCGAACGCCGCACTTTCAGAAGGGTCCATGCGGGGGCACCTGGGTGGCTCAGTTGGTTAAGCAACTGCCTTCGGCTCAGGTCATGATTCTGGAGTCCCGGGATCGAGTTCCACGTCGGGCTCCAGTTCCACGTCGGGCTCCCTGCTCAGCCGGGAGTGTGCTTCTCCCTCTGACCCTCCCCTTCTCATGCCGTTGTCTCCCATTCTGTCTCTCAGATAAATAAATAAAATCTTAAAAAAAAAAAGAAGGGTCCATGCGGCCACCGGCACCTGGAGCGTCCCACTCGCAAGGCCTCTCAGTCCCCACCCACAGGTCTGAGGGGGGTGGCCGACAGGATGGCACCAGGCTTGCATTTCGTCACCTACACGGCCACACGCCGTCCTGAGAAGTGACGTTGTAAGTGCAGCTGCCCACCGCCAGGCTCCCCGTCTGACTGTGCTGCCTGGGGGCCGGTTAGGACATGGCCCGGAGCTGCTGGTGCTGCCAGTGTGGGGCACCGTGTAGACTGAGGCCTGGCCAGGGCGGCCAGCACAGCCCTTCTGGAATGCGCAGGAGGGGTCGTGGGGCCGGAGAGTCCCCAAATGGGTGCAGCACGAGTTGCAGCCTTGGGGAAGAAGGACAGCCCTAAACTGTCAAGAGTCCTGGAGCTGCCCTCTCAACCGGCCCGGCTTCCAGTGGAATGGGGAAACTGAGGCACCAAGTGACAGACCTGCATGAGGGCCTCACGTGAGGGCAGCAGATGGCCCGCGAGCAATGGAGGGAAGGTTTCCAAGTTCCATCCAGGGGCGCCCAGGGCGGAGGTCGGGGTAGATGCGTGTGCGACAGTGTACCCAGCAGGCCACCTGGAGTGGCACGTGCCAGGAGTGTATTCAGGAAATAGGCCCTCTGCCCTTGATCCTGGGGCGCCCCACTGAGCCAGCAGAGTCTGCACGGGGTCCGTTGGCACGGGGCCGAGGAGCTGCCAGGGGCCAAGGCTAGGCATGGGCTATAGGTCCACAGAGGGACAGGGGCAGGACATTTATTCTTGGATCTGGTGAAAATTACTTTTTTCTATTCTAGGAGTGCTGGAGGAAGCAGAATTTTACAATATCACCTCACTAATAAAACTTGTAAAGGACAAAATTAGAGAACGAGACAGCAAAACGTCGCAGGTAAGAGCAGTGACTAATAGGCCCGAGTTTCTGAGGTCTGCCACAGTGGTGCAGGTCGCTCCCTGCCTTTGTGCTGGCCAGGGGCGGCCTCTGCACGAGACCCCAGGATCGGTGCTGTCCCTGTCGTGACTGTCTTCCTCGGGAATCGTCCTAATGCCTGACGGGCCTGCTCTCTAGCCATGTCCTGTGGCACTGCTGTAGCCGCACACTGGGTGTGTTTGTCCATTCCTGCCCAGCCCACCCTTAGGGGTCTCCACCCCAGGGGCAGGGGACAGACAGTGCCGCAAAGGAAAGTCCAGGGACGGAGAACAGGGAGGCTTCCAGTGTGGACATCTCAGGGAGCGCATTGTAGCAGGGCGCAGCAGGTGCACAGGGCCTGCGGCTGGCAGTGAGCTCAGGGTAGACGGGGGTGGGGTCCTGCAGGCCAGTGTGGGTTTCACGAAGATGTGGCTTTTCCTGGGAGAGAAGAGAGCAGTCAGGGCTCTGTGTGCCTGCCTGTTGGGGCTGATCCCCATGTGGAGCCCACATGCACTTGGCCAGTCCAGCCAGTCTGCTGCCCGTTAGCCCAGTGTGTGAAGCAGGCCATGTCCGGCATCTTATGCAGAGGGAGGTGCCGGAGGGGCTGAGCTCTGCCCTGGCTGGCAGAACGGTGAGCCGTCTCCCAGTGAGCAGCTCCTCAGGGGGGATGCCATGAAGTGGACGCGCCCTGAGAGCCGCCTCGCTCATCTGGAGTCTACACCCACCTGAAGCCCCTTGGCTGCCCCGTCCCATTGTGGGCCCTCCCACCGGGTGTCTGACAGGCCCCGAGCTAGAGCTCTCGGCCTTTGTGAGACACTCGCTGACGGCCTGGCCGCTCAGATTGGCCATGGTGCCCCCAGCCCTCTCTCCTGCGGGAGCCCCTCGGGCGCCAGACAATGAGGGAGGGGTCCAGGGAGGGGGCAGGAGACCCGACCACGGGCTCCTGGGTCGTCTCTGGCCATTGGCTGCCGCACTCCCCTCTGTCCAGCCACCCCACTAAACACGTAGTATGACCCATGCCTGCAGCACTGAGGCCTCTGCGTGGTGGGCATAGAAGAACCCCTCCTCGGGGCCTGGGCCAGGAGCGCCGGTGTCGTCCCTGTCACAAGTGAACGCACTGGGGCTGTGTGACAGCCAGCCCCCTCCCGGCTGTGGCCACCCATCACACTCGCGCCGAACGCCGTGGCCTCCTACCAGAGGAGCAGCTGCAGGGGGGTAGGCTACTGGCCGGCAAGGCCCCGTGGTGCTCTGAGCACCAGAGATCGTGCCTGGAGCAGAGGACGGTGGGTGGGCGCCTCGGCGCCTTGGGTGACACAGCAGCTTTTCGGAAGCCACCTCCCCCAGGGAGGGCCCGGGTCTGAGCGCTGTGGGCGGCTCCTCAGGCCCTCCCTGCCATCCCCTCCCAGCTGCCTTCCCTCACGTCCGCAGTCCTCGCGTGCTCACATCTAGCTCAAGGTGCCGTCGGGATTTCAGGAGCACGACTCACTGAACTTTGCAGTTTAGAAATAGAGACCTGTTGGACGGCGGATGCGGGGGAGAAAAACAGCTGTTCGGCCTGTTTTGCTTTGCTGGTTGCGTTCGGGGTCGCTCTGTGCACCGTGACCTGAGCCTGAGGGGGACGTTAGCCTCCCTGGGTCCCCTGTGGGGCGTGTCTCATCCGTGGCTGTGTCTCTCCCAGGTGCCGGTGAAGCACGTGTACCGTGTGCTGCAGTGTCAGGAAGAGGAGCTCACTCAGATGGTGTCCACCATGTCTGACGGCTGGAAGTTCGAGCAGGTGAGGCCCCAGGGACCAGTAGTGAGGCGTCGGGGGCCTGTGGCAGCCTGTCACTGTCCTCCAGCACCTCACAGACGGGGGCCTGTGCCCTGTCCTGACGGGATTGGTCACGGGTGTTCGGGTGGGGCGGGTCAAGTTATTCTAGGGCCCCTCCCCACAGAAGTCCCCGTCCCCGCTTCCCCACCCTTCTCTCTGAGTTATCCTTCTTACTTGAGCCCGTGCTTTGCGGGGACTGTTCCCTGTGCTTCCATCTGGCATCTCCGTGTGTGTGGGATTGACAGCCTGCGTGCATCCCGGCCTGGCCCCACCTTCCCGTCCCCTCGCGTCCCCTCCCATGCTGGCTGAGCAGATGGTGGCTTGGGCTCCTTTGTGCTGCGGTTGGCACAGATGCCCTTCCCAGCGGGGCTGCTTTGCGGCCCCCCAGGCCCTTTCCTGCCCTCGGCTCTGGCGCAGCTGTGCCCTCCAGTTTGCCGGCCTGACGTGAGGATGTGGGAGTGCTCCTTCCCTTCATGGAGCCCGGGCTCCCGGCCTGCGCAGCTGCAGCCCACTGGCTATGGGCCCAGGAGCGCGTCCAGGATGCTCACCGATTGGCCAGTACCTTTTCCACAAACTGCTCACTGTTCCTGTCCCTCAGGCAGGTTCGAACTAAGGTTCGGACCTGTGACCCTCCCCGGCCCCCAGCCCCAGGTCTCACCTGCCCTGCTCGCCAGGCCCCCTCAGGCCTCGGAGCTTTCTGTCCATCCAGTGTAGGTTCCGGCCACGGCGAGTGGTCCTGCCGGGAGAGAGGGTGGGAAATTACAGGCTCACCCCAGCCTCCTAATTAAGGCCACACCTTTTCTTTGGGTCTTTTGAAACGGGATCATACTGTAGAGCATGCTTGGAGTCCCCTTAAAATGTCACTGAGACAACTGCAGTGTTTGTGTCCTCCCTCCAATTGGGTGGGGGGCGGGGGGGTGGGCCTGAGGCTGTCAGGGCTGCTCTCTGTGTCCTCTCACAGTGTTACCCGCGTGCCGGGGTCCAGGTAGTATCTGACCTCGTTACATTTGTGCCACAGACCGTGCAGGGACAGAGGTCCCCTCCCATGCCCCTCGCATCCTCCCTCGCCGTGCGGCCCAGAGAAAGGCTGGGAGATGGGGGCTGCAGGCACCGGGCAGGGTGTTGCAAGGTCACCCTTGCTGGGAACAAAGCACCTCTGTAGCTCTCTCGCTGAGAGGGAGAATCTCCTGCCTCCTGTGTGGGCCTCTCCCTTCCTCTCTGTGTTCAGCTTGAGGGTTTAGTCCTTAGCTCCTCTGGGCGGATCCCAAATCATCACACATGCCAGGTTCCTCTCCTGTCCCTGAGTCTTTGTCTCTGGAGGATGTTGTCCTCCCGGTTCTTGCCAGCAAAACTCCAGAACCAGTCCAGTTTGATGAGAAATACTCTACTTCCCAGAAGCAGGAGCTGGGACTGCTGTGGGAAAAGTAGGCTAAGAACCCTGAGTGGTGGGGGCGCCTGGGTGGCTCAGTCGTTAAGCGTCTGCCTTCGGCTCAGGTATGATCCCAGGGTCCTGGGATCGAGCCCCGCATCGGGCTCCCTGCTCTGCGGGAAGCCTGCTTCTCCGTCTCCCACTCCCCCTGCTTGTGTTCCCCCTCTCGCTGTGTCTCTCTCTGTCAAATAAATAGATAATATCTTTAAAAAAAAAAAACAAAACCCTGAGTGGTGTTGGCACCAAGCCCAGGGTCAGCCAGTGGTGAGCGCCGAGGCGAGAACAAGGTTCCGAGGTTGGTTCAGATGAGCCTTGCGTGCCCTGTGAGAACACGGTCTGCATGCAGACCCACGGCTCCGTCTGCACCCCCAGGGTCCGCAGAGGGCAGGGCACATGTCTCCAGTGGCCGGCCCGCCATGCTCTCCCGTCTCTGGCCACACAGGCTATGTTGCCCACGCACTCTCCTTGCTTGGCCTTGCCCGCTGCCCCCACACTGTCCTCGTCCTTCCCACGCTGCTGCTCGTGGCACGCCTGCCCCTGGCCTTCTCCATCGCCCCAAGTGCCAGCTGTCCCCGGTGTGCGCTCACGGGCTAGAGTCTCCCTGCCGGCGGGTGGGCTGGTGTGCCGTGCTCACCCCATGCTGCTGCTCTTCTGTCCTCCCAGCTGGTCAGCATCGGCTCTTCCTACAACTACGGGAGTGAAGACCAGGCCGAGTTCCTGTGCGTGGTCTCTAAGGAGCTGCACAACTCCCCGTACGGCACGACCAGCGAGCCCAGTGAGAAAGCCAAGGTGGGTGACCGCGGGCAGGCGGGCGCTGGGCCAGCTGGGCACAGCCGCGGACCCTCCGGTTCCCGCCTGCAGAGGGGCCCATGGGGTGGCAGCTGCCCTTGGCGGAGTTGGGCCCCCTCTCATCGTCTCCCAGCTGCACAGGCTGCCTGGCGGCTCGTCCATCTCGTGCTGTCGTTCCTTGTCACAGAGTTCTTGCCTGATGCGTCAGCAGAGTCCCAGAAGGAAGGACACATAGGTCCCGTGGCCCGCAGGTGGTGGAGCCAGGGGTCTTTGAACAGGGGCTCCCCCTGGAGGCGAGCCCCTGTGGCTTCTGTAGCCCATGCCCTCTGCCTACACCTCTTTGGACAGGCAGAGTTGCTTCTGGAAGTTTGTCTTTTGATACCATTTTGGATGGTTTTCCTGGGAACTTGAGACATCAGGGCTGGAGAGGGAGGCCACCCAGGTGGCACCTGCCTTAGCCACATCCATCCATGTCTTGGGGGTCGTGTTTGGTTTGTAAAAGGTGCAGCAGATCCTGCAGATGCTCTGATTTTCAGACTCCTCAGAGTGTTGGCTCAGCCCGGGCCGTCCCTGTGTACTGGCTCCATGCTGGGCGTTGGCGCTTCTGTCTTCCGAGGAGGGCAGGGGTGGCCGTGCTGGGTTTCGGGGTGGCCTCGGGGCATGGGGCAGCAGCTGCCATCTTTTCTGGGGTCGCTGGCTCCACCTGGTGGGACTCCTGGGCCTTGGAGGATGGTGGTGGCCTGAGAGCCGTGCAGCCAGCTCTGAGGGGGGCCAGGGAGGTGGGGACGGGGCTCTGGCAGCCACCCCCACAAGCTCAGAGCCCCGGGGTACCTGAGTGAGTGCAGGAAACACCAGAGCCTGGAGGATTTTAACTGATGACGTTAAGTCGGGGGTTTCTGACGCTTCCTCAGACTCTTAGCCCCACCAGGTGGCCTCTGGTCAAAGCCTCCGGCCCAGAACTGCCCTGTCACCCTTTCAGGACCTTCCTTGGAGGTGTGGGCTTAGGAACAGACAGCAGAGTCCCCGTGCACGTTAGCCTTCTTGTGGTGACCGTCCTCATGAGGCTCATGGCCGGGTGAAGAAGTCCTGCGTCTTCCCAGCAGGGCGACTGTCCAGCACGCAGGGCGTGCCCGCCCTGGCCCACAGCACTGTAGCTGCACGTGTGGGGGCGGTGCTCGGCCTGGGGACGTGCTTCCCGTTGAGTCGGGTAGAAAGTGACACCACCACCACCCCCCAAGAGCCCCCAGCCTCATAAGGAGGCACATCTCTCTGAGCGGTTGCAGAATTCCTGTGTAAGTTGTTCATTTTTAGAAGCTTTGATTTCTGAGCTTGAGAAGTTTTCATAGCTGTGCTTTACCAGGGCAGCCGCCTGAGCTCATTTTCCTCAGGTAGCTTTTCTGCTGCAGAAAGGCTACGTCTGTGCCGTGAGGAAGCTCCAGGCATGACCCCAAATCCCTTTGTTTCTGAAAACGTGCCCTGTTTTTCTCTCCAAAAATACCTGGGTCTGAAGTGTGGCAGCCACTGTGGCTCGTAAATGGGGGCAGTGACAGGAGCTCCCCAGGAGGCGGAACATGGTTGGAGCCTCCAGAACGCCACGGAGAACCGTTGGGGCTGGATTGGGGGCGGTAATCTGGGGACACCGGGCACAGCATGGTTGTAGCAGGGCGCCAAGGGTCAGCCTCCTGGCACTAATGGCCAGTCTCCTGTCTCAAGGCAGGAATCGAGTGGGCAGCTTAGTGAGGGCAGCGGTCTACACAAGGGTGGCCCGCCTCAGCTGCCAGTTTGGGGGGCCTCCCAAACCCCAAACCGAGATGTGCTGGAAGCGCTTGCAGGACTCACTGAGGGGACCCTGGGGTATGGTTTGTTGGTCGGAAGGACAGAGAGGGAGGGCTCAGGTCCAGCAGGGGTGGGCGTGGAGCTCCTCTGCGGAGTTGGGACAGGTGGTAGCACGCAGAGAACAGTGCCCCCCAGGGTGTCCCCCGCCTCCTTGTCCAGGGATTTTACTGCTCTCGGTGACACACAAGATCGATTGATAACTGATCAATGACTGATCGCCCACTTGCCTGATCACAGTTTCCAGCCCCCTGGCCAACTGAGCCCTCCCCTATCATGTTCTTAGACCGTCCCGTGTGGCCTGGAGATCACAACCTTTCCAGGGCCAGCAGCAAAGACCACACCTCTATTTGAGCAAGGTTCAGTTCTTCACTAAAAAGAGGGAGGGAGGGCGCCTGGGTGGCTCAGTCGTTAAGCGTCTGCCTTCAGCTCAGGTCATGATCCCAGGGTCCTGGGATCGAGCCCCGCATCGGGCTCCCTGCTCAGCGGGAAGCCTGCTTCTCCCTCTCCCTCTCGCTCTGCCTGCCGTTCCCCCTGCTTGTGCTCTCTGTCAAATAAATAAATAAAATCTTACCAAAAAATCTTTTAAAAAATAAAACTATGGGCACCTGGGTGGCTCAGTTGTCCAGCGTCTGCCTTCGGCTCGGGTCATGATCCCAGGGTCCTGGGATGGAGCCCCACATCGGGCTCCTTGCTCAGTGGGAAGCCTGCTTCTCCCTCTCCCACTCCCCCTGCTTGTGTTCCCTCTCTCGCTGTGTCTCTTTCTGTCAAATAAATAAATAAAATCTTTAAAAAAATAAATAAATAAAAATAAAAAGAGGGAGGGAGAGGTCTGGAACCTTGGGAGCGCCAGGCCTGGGGACAATGGGGCATAGGAGACGCCCACACCCTGTGTTTTCCTCCATGGCATGTCTGGGCACGTGGGTTTGAGGCCCAGGACCCCCACGCGAGACTGGCCCATCTGTGCTTCACCACCCAGCACAGGGGGGTTCCTGCCCCCGAGCACCCATGCTTGCCGTCGCCATGGGGAGACTCAGCCTCTGCGGGCGGGCTTCCCGGCTGCCACCCCGTCCCAGCCTGCACTAATGGTGCCCTCTCTTCTCCTTTGCCGCATGCTGCGTGCCGAACCAGAGCGACATGGGTCACAATGGGGATGTCTCAGATTAAGTGTAAATGTCATGGTGAGTTGTCACCCTTTCATTGACCACTCACTTTAGTCTCCTTGACCCCAGCCCTTCCTCCACTGCACTTTGTGATTCCTCTAGTGGACAGAACCTTCTGTGTTAGAACCTGACTGTAGATCTCCAGTGGAGCCAGCCTGTCTGGCGGGGGGGGGGGGGGGGGGTCTGTGTCCTTTAGGATGTCTGTGGGTGGCATCGGGACCTCGGCTGGGGTGCCTGAGAACCCTGTGTGTCAGGCTTTGGAACGATCTCATTGCCGTGGATGTCCGCGGGCAAGGACACCGGCCGCCCCTGCTGTCACTCTGCCGTGGGCTCGGGGCATCTCCTCCCCTGAGCCTCAGGAGAGGGATGCTGATAGAGAGGAGTCTGTGAGGACCTTCTGTCTGTTTGCCCTGTGATGAGGGGCTCCGCGGACGCTCCGTTGGCCCCCAACTGCTCCTCCCGTCCCTCTTCCTGTCACCCAGGTCCGGAGCCCGACTGTGCTCACCACTAGCAGGGGCCACCTGCTCTGTGCCCTCATCGTGCACACAGGGAGTCGAGGCCCAGAGAGGGCAGGTTACAGGTGGGTGAGCCACGCATCATCCACGGGGCTCCCCTGCTCCCTCCAGGCCCTCCCCGCCCCCTGGTCATGGGCCAAGCCATGCAGATTGGGGGCCCCTCAGCTTCTGCCCTGGGAGATGCTTGGGAAAGGCGTGTAGCCATCCAAGCCCTGAAAGGTTGACCGCCCAGCCATGAGAGGACTGGACTGGGAATTGCAAATGGAGAGTGGCATTTCCGTTTTTAGTTCCTTTCTGGTGATTACATACATATACAACATCCTCAGTTTTGCTTCTTGATCCACCAGTCCTCAAATATTTGTCACCTGGCTCTCTGAGACAGTTTGCCGAGCCCTGGTCTGGACGAGCGTGGTCCATCTGTCACTTCAAACTTTTTAGTAGCCACGTCGAGAAAGTCAAGAGAAACGTGAATTTAAGCTTATACTGTTAATTCAGTACACGCAGGACGTCAGAAATCATGGAGGTGTTTTACTTCCCTCACTCAGTCCCTGGAAGCAGACGTGTGGTTTGTGTCTGTGGCCCCCCTGTGTTTGGAGCGGCCGCGCTGAGGGCTCAGCAGGCATCTGACCTGGCCCGGCGGAGCATGAGCACAGCTTGCCGCCTGTGATAGGGGCGGGTGGTGGGAGGGGCTGGTCACACAGCAGCCCTGGGTCCGCACGGTGGGGTGGTGCCCCCTGCCTGGGCCCGTCCGAGGGGGTGCTGCCTGGGGGAACGCTGCTGGTCCCTATGGGCAGCTCCGGCCCCGCTGTGGGAGGTGGCCCAGTAAGAAGAGCCCATCCCGGGCAGAAGGGCTGTGACTGTCACAGGTCTAGGCCTGGTTTTCTGTCCTCGTCAGGAGACAGTTGTTGGCTTACTCTGGTGGGGCGGCCCCTCTGGTGTGGTCACCTTGCTCCAGGCCACGTTTCGGTTGCACAGGCTTCATCCTCTCCACTGTGGACTCAGACACTCCCTCTCCTCTGCTGGGCTCCCATGGAGTGAGGGACAACTCTTCATGGGCTCCCACAGAGTCCACCTTGCCCTACAAACAGCAAAGACGATGGGGCTGAGACCAGCACTTTGGGAATAGCAGGGACCTGCGTGTGACCATCCTGGGTCCCCTCCCCAGACCGCATCCCTCTGACAGGGGCCTCCTGGGCTTTCCCACCCAGCTGACAAATCCTACTAGATGTAGGGTCTGTTCTTGTCTGGGCTGAGGAGGGACATTGAATCCGGGACACTGTTCCCCTATCACAGCGGAAGGTGCACCTTACAGAGAGCGGAGTGGGGTCCCAGGAGGTGGGCGCAGAGGATAGGAGAGCATGAAACCATGCCAGCTGGGTGTCCCGGAGCCCTCAGACATGGCAGGCAGAGGCCCAGGGTCTGGCAAGGGTGTGTAGGGCACCAGGGCAGAGGCTGGAGTGACCCTGAAGAACTTGGGCCTTCTTGAGTGGATCAGAACAAGCCCTTGATGAATGTGAGTGACTGGCATCCCCGGTCCTGTGGCCTCGCTGCTCTGGGCAACCCCCCTGGCCTGGGAGCAGGTGGCCACCGGCTGGCGGGGCCTCACTGGGAGGCAGTGAGCTGCTTTCTGGCCAGAGGGTCCATGTGGGCCTGTACCTGGTGTGCGTGGGCTGGCCCCTCCCAGGGCACAGTCCCACCTTGTGCCCGGGTCTGGGCTCAGAGTGTCCCCAGAGCCGTATCTGGCTCACCTCCGGAATTCAAGCAGAAAATGCCCCCAGGAGGCAGCTCTCACATGGCCGATGACATGGGCTGCCATACAGTGCTGGCCTCAGCTGGGTTGGGCCAGGCTGGGACTCAGGCACTTCTTATGGTTACGTGGTGCCTAGCAGCTGTACTACACGTATCGATCGAAACAGCGAGAGATCTGCCGGCTCTGAAGCCCCCACCTGGGGACACGGGGTGGTCCCATCCCTGCTCCCTGGGCTGCATGGGGCTCAGCTCTGCAGGTGTCCACCCATGCTCAGGGCTGAGGGAGGCTGGGGGCCCTCTCTGTCCCTGAGTTGCCGAGGAGGGAGGAGTGAGAGGGACAGGCATGGTGGCCAAGGGGCAGAGGACTCTGCAGGGCTGCAGTGAGGAGAGGCCGGCACCCTTGAGGAAAGGGGGCCAGCGCACTGAGAAGCAAAATGGGAGGCCTGCCAGGCAGCGTGTGGGCTGAACTGATGGGTGTGGAGGTGATGGAGCAGGCCTGGGGGCCCAGGCTTAGGGGTCGTGTGACTGGGGCAGGGTTGAGGGGACACTGAGGGGACGTGGTTTGTGATGGGGCAAGGAAGAAGAGCAGGTTGAGGCAGGGACCACTGACACCCTGAGGACCCTGAGGGTCCACACATGTCTGCAGCCTAGGACCTAGCCGGGCTGGAGACTCGAGTTGGTGCCTATCAGGTGGGCTGTGGCACCTGTAGGAGGAGAGCAGGGGCAGCCATTGCGGGGGATGCCGCGGGGGACCTCTGGGCACTTGATAAGGAGCCAAGTCCCAAGTGTCCCCCCCAACACACACACACACACGTCCCAGGCCTCCCTGAGGTGGCCCAGGGAGGTGCCTAGTAGGGGACAGGCCGGCTGCTGTGGTAGGAAGTGGGGGTGAATATGCCTGCCATGGGTTGGGATGGAGATCTGGAGGGACTCCTGGCCAAGGGCCAGGAGGTTCGTGGGCCGGCCCCTGCAGCAAGGATCTCCCAGCCTGTTCTTGGCCCCTGACCCTCCGTGCCAGCCTCCTCGGCCCCCTGAGCCACCTGCAGGCGGACTTGGGGTCTTGGGCCCTGCTCCTGGAGCAGGTGCTTTGCTTCAGGGCCTCGTGGCTCCCAGCTGGCCACAGGCCGCAGCCCTGTCCAACACCTAGGTCCTCATTGTCTGTGTTTGGCGTTTTCAGATTTTGCAAGAACGGGGTTCAAGGATGTGAGAACACAGTGATGACAGCTGAAGAAACATTTTATCTTGTCCCAAGTTGCGACGATCTGCCATGTGGAGGAAGCTTGGCCGTGAGAAGAAACCTGCGTTTGACAATTTCTCTGTAGAGATTTGGGTGTGGATCCTTTTTTGCCTCTGAGGTGGGCGGTGAGAGACGGGACCAGCTGTCTGAGGCCAGGCGTCCCCACTTGGAGGAGGCGTGCTGGCCGGGTGGGTGTCCCCACGGGGGCCTCTGTGAGGCATTCCCCAGGCTGCATGGGCCTGAGGCAGGATGCTTCCAGCCAACCCCTGTAATCACCGAAGGTCATTTAAAGGACAGCGCTCTTGGTGCTAACATAAACAGTCTGTGACGGAGCCTGGGCCTTGCTGGTAGGAAGTGGCCGCAGCACCGTGGCCCCAGGCTCTGGGTGCCTGCTGGTCACCCACACGTGCACCAGGCCCTGGTCCTCGGGTCAGGGAGTCTGCTCTGCCTCCCTGGCAGGAGTGGTTGGCAATTTGCACCCCTGGCGGGTGGCTCCTGAGAGAGACGGCCTCCACGTGTTCACTACTTCCCGGGCCTCGGCCCCGAGGCCCGGCCTCCTTCCAAGCCAGGCTCCCTGGCCTGACCCTGCCTGGAACAGTCGAGGCTTCTCCACTTGTATTTTCCAGGCCAGAGAACTTTGCGTCCCTTCTTCCCTAGTGTGGATGGACTACCCTGCGTTTTTACTCCTTAGAAATGCCTACAAGCGTTGCCGCATTTGGGACTGATGTGTGAAGTCATTGACAGGGACGGAGCAGTTTGTGTGGTGTGGCCCGGCCATGGGCCTGTGGCGGAGCTGCCACCCGTCAGTGCCTTTGTCTCGCCTGGGATGGAGGTCGGGGCGGGAGGCCTGTCCACCTGGCTTCCAGAGTGGAGACTCCAGGTCACTCTGAAAACCGGATGTTTACACAAATCTCTCCCTCTTGCCGGCTCGCTCCTTTTCTTTGTCTAACTATGCAGTTCTCTCTGGGGTTTGGGGTGTTTGAGACTCCGGCGACCCGCACGGGCTCTGCACGGACATGACATTGGAGCGACTGGGATCCCTGTAAACAGCGCTGCTCGCATGCTTTGAGGACAGATCTTTCCTAGCTGTTGGGGGGCTGTCAGAGCCCGGTGAGGGGGTTGGCTCGGACGAGCAGCTGTCTGCTTCCTCGCCAGGGCCGCTGTGCGCTCTGACTGCCGCCGAGCAGGGCAGAGGCCTGGGCGTGCTTAGTTTCCAGTGCTTCCGGAGGCTTCTTGCCTGTGCCCTCTTCTTTGCCAATAACCTGATTAACCAAGTTCTCCGGCACCCGGGATTTACCTCCTCCTTTCTGTAAGGTCTCTTGTACATTGTTAAATGTTTGGCTTCAAATTCATCGCAACCTTTCTATAGGGCACGTTTAGGGCCCGGCGACCCGTCCTCCCGGTGAGCCCGGGGCAGGGGCAGCCCCTCGTTGGCCTTGGGGTGTACCTGTGGGTGCTGCTGGCCACGTAGCGTTGTTTGATCTAGGACCTTGACATAATAGATAGGCTTGTGGTTTTTTAATTTAAAGATATTAAGACTTAATTCACTAAAATTTATTCTAAGGGGATATTTATACTTTTATACTTTTTTAGGTATCCATATTTTATCAGCTTACAGTTTAATGCCTAAGTTTCCCCTGAAAATAGCAAATAAAATTGTGTATTTATGAATGAGAACAACTGTAAGTGCCTCAGAATGCATGGAGAAGGGTCTGCTGCAGAAGCGCTTCATGGGCTCGGGGTGGCCCCGTCCGTGGCCCCATCCATGGGCTGTGGTCTGTGGCCTGCCCTGCAAGGGCCCGTCTTCCTCCCCTCGGCTGGGCCGCCTTGCCTACCCCTTGCTGGCATCCTGCCCCCTCCCCGGGGACAAAGATCATCTTCAAGTGACATGTTTAAAGCACGCTCATCCTGCCCAGAAGTGCCAGCTGCGGAGACATTTCTCCGGTCCTGGGGTGCCTCCCCCACCCCCCATCCCCACAGCTGCTCCGGCTTCCCCCACTGGCTGTTGTTCGAAAGCTCTGGGCCACCCCCCCACACTTGGGGGAAAGCCCCCCTGAGGCTGGCTAGGATGTCTTTGACCCCAGCCTTGTCCGAGTGTCCATCCTGCTTGCAGGTGTGCCGCTGGCCTGGCCAGGGCTCCCAGGGTCCTGGGGCTTTGTCCTGCTGGCCCAGTTTGGGGAACTGGACCTACTTGCCTGGGGGGGGGTGCTCAGTGCGCAGCCAGGGGCACATGGGGAAGGACTCCAAATCCTGCTTCAAAGAGTTGGCTTTCCGCGCAGACTGACTTGGCACCTTCCAGCTCTGATGCCAACAGCAAATCTGAACGTGTCTCCTGTCCAAGCAAAGGACTGGAAGGAAGCCAGTCGCCCACCCCTGTCCCGAGACTGAGGGCCCTTACTCTGGGTCTCCTGGGCAGGGAGGGAGCCCTGCCTCTTGAACCTTGCGCTCCAGCCTGTCTGCTGGGGGTAGGTGTGAGGAGGGCAGGGGCCCAGCTTTCTGGGCAGCCAGCCCGGTAGCTCCAGCAGGCAGGACAGAAGAGGGAGGCGGGTGCGTGGAGTGTGCAGCTGCTGGGCCCCCCCCGCTGAGCCCGTGTCCAGAACCTTCTAGGGCCCTGCGGAGGGGCAGGCAGCAGCCCTGGTCCCCTGGCCGGGCTTCTCCTCCCTGCTGTGCTTGGTTGTGTCCACCCAGCAGGTCTTTCTGGCCTCGTAACATCCTCCCCAGAGCAGGAGGCAGTGGCTGGCTCGGGGGGCCCAGGGCCGCAGCTGTTCCTCCGTCCCTGGGAGCCTGTGCCCTCAAGCCGGCCGGGTGCCTCAGAGCTTGTGTGATCAGTGACCTGGCCGAGGGCAGACACAGCTCTGCTCCAGCCCCCCGGATTGAGAGGGACTTGGTCTCTGGCTTTGACTTGCACACACACCCCTTTTCCTTCCTCCTGCGTGCGTCCCACCTGCCCTGCCTTCTGAGCACCTGACCTCGGGGTGGCTGCATCAGACTCCTACTCCCTGCACAGATGCTCCAGGCCTGGGACTCAGCACAGGGTACAGGGCCAATCCTTTGACCTCACAGCCACGGCTGACCTCTGGTTCTTGAGGCCAGAAGGGGCCTGGGGAGCTGGCCCAGTGGTTTTCCTTCCTGGGGCTCCCACAGGCTGATCGTAATGCGCACACAGGTGTGGATTTCCGTGCTTGGCTGCAGCCCCCGAGAGGTCGGCCCCCTCCTCCTGTTTCCCCTGCAGGCTGCTGTGGTTGCCCCAAGGTGGGCTTTTCGCTGTGGGCCCCAGCCTATGCCGGAGGACAGTCTCCTGGTCTGTGCCTGCCTGCTCTCTGACACCTCCATCCACCCCCTGGCAGATGGCTCTGAGGCTTGGCAGCAACATGGAAAGTTGTGTATGAGCTGCCCCCCTGCCCAGGGTGGGAGAGGGGACGGTGACGGCAGGGCGGTTTCTCTCCTCAGCCCCTGTCCCAACACTCGTCCACTTGCTGTGGGTGTCAACTGCGTGAAATAAACCTCTCCCTTTAAACCCCCAGCCTCTGCGAGAGTGTTTTCTCTTCCCCTCTCTCGAATGTCTGCCCCCGGTCTGGGGGGGCCCGAGTTTGGGGAGCCCAGGGGATGGGGACTATGCCCCAAGGATCCTGACCAGACCCCTGTCCTGTAGCAGAGGCAGGAGGGTGGGGGTGATGGGGGTTGCTCAGAGCAGCAGAAAGCTGAACAGCCGACGAGAGGAGGCACAGGTGGGGTGGCATGGCCTCCCTCCAGAGACCAGTCAACCTCGAAGCACCCCCCACCCCAGCCCAGGGCTGGAGGCTTTTTCTACCCCCAGAATGGGGTGGTGGGTTCACCCGGGCCTCTCTCCAAGGCTGCAGGACCCAGGCCAGCCCCTGTTCCCAGCCAGAATGACCCAGAACTCGTCCCTAGGGCTGCCCTCAGCCCAGACCCTCTCCCCCACACCCATCTCCATCTGGACCTCAGAGCAGCTGCTTCCCCCCGCCCCCCACCCGAGGGACTTGGAGCCCATCTGGTCTGGAGAAGGAGCTCGTCAAGCCACCTGGTCCCTAGAGGGCCACTGAGCAGCCAGCAGGGGGGTGGGACCCTGTGAGCCTCTGCCAGTTGCCTCCCCTCCCTGGTGGCAAGGACATGCCCAGACAAAGTGGAGCACAGAAGGGAATTCGTGTTCCCACTCTGTCCCCGGGGCCGCTTCACAGCAGGTGCTTGCTAAGTGGTTATTGATCCATTCCAGAAATATCCAGGTCTGCTTTCTTCCCGGCACCAGGCCTGGGCAAGCTGTGCCTTTGTGTGCGCCCGTGAGTGTGTGTGTTGTATATGGGTGTATGTGCATGCGTGTGCACACATGTCTGCATGTGTGCGTGTGTGGGACACAAGGCAGCCGGAGACCTGGCCCTGCCTTCCTAGGAGTCTGGTCCAGTGGATGGTTGCTGAGCTCACAGGCAAGCCCAGATAACTTTCAGGAATCGGCCCAAACGAGGAAGCTGACCATCTGGCTCCAAGAGGGGCCTGCTGTGGTTGTATCTGGGCCAGGCGACGAGCCTGAGGTTGTCTCCCGGGGCAGCCGCGCCGGGCAGGCCTGAGCAGGGCTGGAGCAAGCTGGGGATCTGAGCTCTGGAGACCTTTTGTGCTGGATTCCTGGTGGCAACAGGCCACAAGAGGGTGGCTGGGAAGCAGGGGTGGGCTACAGAGCTGGGGGGCTGTGATGGATTCTAGCTTATTTCTGAGTTCTCAGGGATCCTTGCACAAACCACTGAAGACTCCAGCTCTAGTATGGCCTGAACCCTAAACCCTGCGGAAAGAAGAAGGAAGTAGGTCCTGGCCTGGGCAGGGGGGCCTGCCCTGTTGACCTCCATGGGCCTGAGTGGCCTGCCCATGCAGTGTGTGGATTTGGGGCTCATACTGGTCCCTGCATCTTTGAGGTTTAGGGAGGCCTGGCTTCCCAGAGTGTTGGGGCTGGTGGCCCAGCAGAGCTGTCCCCAGGCTGTTGCAAGGGAGGTCTGGAGCCTAGGAGGGAGGTGGGCAGGCATGGGAGCCCAGGGGCAGGATCTAGGTCTCTACCTCTCCCTGCCTTGACCTTCACTGAGTTCACCACCACCCAAGTCACCTCTGATAGTCAGATGGGGGCGCTCTTCTCGGCTCAGAGAGGGTAGCAACTTGTCTGATGTCTCCCAGCAGATGTGGGCCCCAATTCCAGTCCCACCAGTTCCCTGCTGTTTGGGACTCACGACTGAGAAACTGAAGCTGAGGGAGGGGGTGCAGGAAAAGGAGCCAGGGCCCAAGAGGGACCCAGGGAACAAGGAGTCCCTGGGGGTTCCAGGGCACCAGGAACAGCCCTTGCCTCCCCCACCCCATTGCAGTAGGAAAGCACAGCCGTGGGTGAGTCACCCTGCTAATGTTATTTAGAGGAGTCTTGGGGTGATTCAGACACAGGCAGTGGGGCCGTGGGAGATCAAAGCCTTCCTCCTCTAGGACCCTCCACTGGGCCCCTGCTTTTTCTGCTCGTATCTGTTGCTGCCCCCCAGGGGTACCCTTCAGGGATACAGTGAGGACGATGTTGGCAGACGCTGAGGCAGGGCTGGGAGCAGGGAAGCCCCTATGAGGGGATCCGGGGATGGGTGTCCAGTGCACCTGCCTCAGCTCCCTTCCCACTGGGGAGCCTCAGCCCCCAGCCCAGAGCTGCATCAGCCCCCCATCTGGTGTGCCACCACCCGCCTCCCCCTGAGGCACCACGGGGCAGCCAGCACTGAGGTCAGGTTTTTATTGGAGGACAAACATAAATAAAAAATGGGCTTTTGACCGGAAACAATGGGAGTGCTATTTACAAACGTACAGCATGGGTCCCGGGGCTCAGAGGAGGGTGAGCAGGGCCACAAGGACCCAGAGGCCCGCATGGGCTGCCAGGCAGGGCACAGAGTTCTGAACGAGGGACTGCCAGGGCCCCCGCTTCTGGCCACCCAGCCTGGCCTGTTGGAATTGTAGTTCCGGGATGATCCGATGGATCCAGGTATGGTGGGAGGTGACCCGGATGTAGACACCTGGGCGGTTCCGGCGGGCACAGCCCTCGCCCCAGCTGATCACCCCGGCCTGCAGCCATGACTGACCCACCAGGCACACCAGGGGTCCCCCCGAGTCGCCCTGTGGGAGAAGCAGAGGTGCAGTCAGAGCCCATGGGCCCAAGAGCCAGCCTCTGTGGCACCCAGGTACACGCACACACTGCCTCCCCTTGTCCCTCTCCTCTGCTCCTCCAGGAACATCCCTGCCCGGGACCCCCATCCCACCACCCACTGGCTGGTCCTTCCTTTTCTGCCCTGGGGTGCCCATTTCCCTAGCACCCCCAGATTACCTGCTCTGATTCACGTCCGAGGGGCTTTTGAAGGTTCCTGGCCCACCGCAGACCCCTAAACCGGCCGACCATGGGAGTCTGCGTTTCCCAGCTGATGGAATGCCAGGCTCTGGTGTGGACCATGGCCCCGCCTACTGGGGCCGCCTGGGCCCAGCCAGGCTGGCTCCCACCTCGACCTGGCCCTAGGGAGCAGGGCTCGGCCTCGGGCATGGCCCACCCCAGCCCCTACCTTGCAGGCGTCCTTCTTGCCCTCGGCAAAACCAGCACACAGCATGTCGTCCTTGATGGCTTTTGCCTGGAAGCCTGATTCGGTGTCTTTGCTATAGAGCAGGTTGCACTTGGGTGTGTCGATGATGGGCACTGCGAGCTTCTGCAGGATCCGCGGGTTGGGCAGGCGGTCTGGGGAGGGTGAAACAGCCCACAGCTCAGTGCACGGTCTTACCGAGGACCCCATGGCCCTCTGCCCCTCCTCATTTCTTGCTTGGGTTGAGACCTGGGCTCTTGCTACTCCCCTTCTCCCCACATGCCTATGGCTCCTGAGCTCCGCTTTCCCGTACCCACTCCCCCCTATGGAGGAGAGACACGTGTACCAGTGTCAGCAGAAGAGTGTTGGTTCAGAGTGGCCCCCCCGCCACAGACTGCCCTTCTCTAGACCTGTCCCCCGCTCTCCCCCGGCTCTGCCCCATTACCTTCCTCACTGGGGCTGCCCCAGCCGGTGACCCAGCAGTTCGTGCCCGTCTCAAAGACGACCGAGGGGTCAGGCACACACACAGGGAGGATATAGTTGGTGAAGGTCACCGGTGCCTCCAGCTCCACCAGGGCCACGTCGGCACTGGAGGCCATGCCCTGGTACAGGGGGTTGCTCTCCACCCGCTTCACCCGGGCGTACACAGCGTGTGGGCCTGGCCTCACCAGCTGCCGCACCCCAAGCAGGACCTGGTACAGGGATGTCTGGGAGGTGCTGGTGGGAAAGAGCAGAGGGCTGGTGTGAGACAAAAGAGGGACTGGGAGGGGTTGGACGGAGCTTCGAAACAGGGAGGGGCTGGGGTGGTCCCTCTGCTACCAGCCCCCTCCCCGCCCGCCACGGTGCTTGCATGCGGTCTTCAAAACAGTCCTCCCCAGGGGGACGCACAGTACAGTTAGAAGCTGAAGCAGCTTTAATTCCTGACTTGAATGCCCGGGCCCACCCTTGGCTACCAGATGACCTTGGGCAAGTCACCTAGCAAGTTCTCTGTGACTCAGTTTCCTCCTCTGTAACAGTCCCTACCTGGAAGGGTTGAAAGAGATGCCACCCAGTCTGCAGCTGGGGGCCAGCCCATGAGCCTTGGGCAAGCGACCTACTCCCTCTGAGCCTACATTTCTGAATTTAAGATGTGAGTTTGTTAAAGAATCGCAGCGCTGTGGTGAGGCAAGAGCCCAGATGGGGGTCTGGGGCCAGGCGGCTCCTAGTATGGTGGCATAGGGGACCTCAGCCCGAGGGCTTATCTGGAACCCGAGTCCCAGTTGGAAAGGAGTGTCCTGGATTTGAGGTATGGGAGGGGGGCAGGGACGCGGCCCCCCACCTGGCAGAGCGCCTCACTGGCGAGACCAGCAATGGGGCGGGGGACCCTTCCCTGCCAGGCTGCGGGCTTCGGGGCTACGGGGCGGGGCCCGGGTTGCAGGGCTGAGAGCCCCAGACAGCAGCCAGGTTGGGCACCCGGCCGGCCCGGCGCTGTCCGAGGTGCTGGAGCCCTTGCTGGGGGTGGAGGGAGCCTGGGGGCCGGCTGACTCACTTGGAGAAGCAGTGCGCGGCGGTGAGGACCCAACGCTCTGTGATGAGGCTGCCCCCGCAGAAGTGGCTTCCGTTGCGCTGGATGCTGACCTGCCAGGGCCACTCGCCCTCCAAGGCGTCCTGGCCACCCACCATCCTGTTCAGCATCCTTGGGCGCCCGCACACTAGGGGACAAGGCCAGGGCGGCGCTCACTGGGGGTGCCTTCTGGTTCCCAACCCCACACTCCAGCTTCCATTTTCTGCCCAATTCTGGGCCCTCCCTACCCTTGACCTGCACAGAGAACTTGGGCAGGTCAGGGGCGAGGGCGGCCAGACACAGACACAGGGGGAGAGTCCCCCCACCCTTCACTTCTGAAATGGTGACCTCAGACCTACCTCTCGGGTCATGAGACTCGGAGAGGGTTCAGATAATTCTCGGTAAGGTCTTGTCCCAGGGCCAGGCAAACAGAGGCTTCCGGAGGGACAGCGGGCACCGGGAGGGTCCCCCACAGCATAGGTGATGCTGTGGGGTCTGTTACTGTTACAGCCGGATGGTCCTCAGATTGTCTTTAGCCTCTCTGCTGTCACTTTTCCCTGCCCGCCTCCTCTGTGCGTCCTGCCTCGCTGGGCTCCTGTGCCTGCTGTACTGCGTAGCAGGCCCTCCTCCTTCTCTCCTGTCTTGGCTCTAATTCTGCGGAACCACAGCTGTTCTTACTTCGGGATTCCCCGTGCCCCACCCCTGGATTCTGGGTCTCGCTCTGGCTGTGTGTGTGTGTGTGTGTGTGTGTGTGTGTGTGTGTGCGCGCGCGCGCCTCTGGCCAGTCTTGCTGCTCTCAGACTGGCCCCCGCCCTTGTCCCCCAATCCAAGGGCCTCAGATGCTTACCACTTGATGCCGCAGCTCCTGGAGTCCCTGGAGGTGAGAAAAAAGGGGTGATCGTCCGGCTTTGCCAAAGCCAAGGTCAGCTTCTCCCCTGCCCACTGCTGGTCAGAGCAGCCCTTCCTCCGTTTCACTCCCAGCATTCTGAGGACACCGAAGGACAGTCTACAGAGCAGCCTGGCAGGAAAGGCCAGGCGGCTTCTATGTCTCCAGAGGCCCAGAGCTTATCTGCAAGGGTGGACAAACTCCCTGCCACACGGGAGCCAATCAGGAGACGCCAGTGAGGGGACCCCCATCATGGATTGACTCTGCTGCTTCTGTCCTCGGGGTCTCCCTCCACGCCTTATACCCATCCCTATCTGGAAGCTCTGGTGCCGGGGGCAGGGGAGGTCTGCCTTCCCCCCCTGGAACAGGCTGGAGCTGATGTCAAGCAAGAGGCCTAGAGCGTCTCACACACAGTCTGCTCCAGCAAGAGTCAACCTCCCTAGGGTTCTTCCCAGAGTGTCCCTCAGGTCTCTGCGGTCCCTGGGGAGCAGAGAGAAGCCAGCCAGTGACATCATGGGTCAGTCCCCCCGAGATTCCAGACTCCCAAGAACTGAACACCCATCACATATCTCAGTATGTTCTGTAGTTAGAGCCCAAGACCCCCGTGCTGGGCCACCCCCCCAGGGGATGGGACAGGCAGAGGGGTCAGAGTAGAGCCTGTCTCCCCAGGACCCGTTACCCCCCATATCTCTGGACACAGGGAGGCACACGGGAACCTCCACCCCAGTCTGCAGACCCCAGCCCAGTGTCAGCAACACTCCAGAAACACTTGCCTGTCTCCCAAGTGTCCCCAGCATATCTGGTTCACTGGGGGAGAATCTGATCAAAGCTGGGGGGGTGGGCTCAGGACAGCTTCTCCCCACCTCAGCCCCAACCCATTTGGTGACCAGAGGGCGTGGCAAGTTCACTCTGACCAGAGGAGGTCAGCAGTTCCACAGAGGGGAGGGGCTGCGGGGGCTGAGCCACACATCTCCATGACGCTGGGGGTTTTTACAAGGACCCCATGCTTCCTGCTAGAGCACCAATCCGAGGGGTACGCTCCCCAGTGCTGAGGGTGGGGTTGGCAAGAAGCAGGGATGGGGAGGGGCTGGATGCGGGGCGCTGAGCAGGCACAGGCAGGACTGGCGCTCTTCAAAGTAGGGGCGCCAGGCAAAGTGTGGGGGCGAGCGTGCTGTCTGCCCAGGCCAGTGATGGGGACAGGAAGTCTGCCCTGGACATTCTAGTCCCTGATTTGTGTTAACAGGTACCCTTTTATTTATTTATTTTTTTAAGATTTTTATTTATTTATTTAACAGAGATAGAGAGAGAGCACAAGTAGGAAGAGCAGCAGACAGAGGGAGAGGGAGAAGCAGGCTCTCCGCCAAGCAGGGAGCCCGATGCGGGGCTCAATCCCAGGACCCAGGGATCATGACCCGAGCCGAAGGCAGCCGCTCAACCGACTGAGCCACCCAGGCGCCCCAACAGGTACCCTTTTAAAGTGCAAATGTACCCTGGGCTGTTCCCTCCAGCCTCCCTCACCTAGTATAAAATAATTTAACTGTATTGAAGACACCCGACCAGCTGCTTTTCCTAAGCTCTGATGATTCTGCTCGTAGTCGATGCTTCAGTTCACCCCAGTCCTCGTGGGCACTGACGTTCCTTCAGGCTCATTCCCTCCCTGTGCGGATTTTCCAGGGCCTTCTGGTCCCCCCCACAGCCAGCCCCCCTTCCCTTACATGCAGCTGGAATCATGGTCCACACCCAGGATCGAGTACACACGCCTGGGGCCTGGTGGATCCCCCCTCCTTGAGTCTTTGCAGACTTCCTCAACCCAGCTTCATGCAACTGTTTCTCATATAGGCTGAGTCTTCTGACCTCTGAGTGCTTGCTAACAACACCCCTCTGCTTAGAGGCCCTTTCCTCCTGGTCTGTACTAGTGTGAATCCTACAGGTCCTAATCCAGATCAAGGCTCAAGTGAAATGTCCCTGCCTCCAGGCAGCCCTTCTTGCTTGTGCTGTCTGTCTAGGAAGCCTGGCTCCCGGTCCTGAGCTCTCCGTCCTGCTGAGCCACACAGAGCTCTGCCCACCTCGCTCTGGAGGGAGTACCCTAGTCTCATCTCACCTAGGGGCCCAGGGGCTCAGTCCAGGCAGAGCCCCCTTCCAGGGGGCCTGAGCCCAGGGAATGTACAGAAGGAGAACAGCTGTGGGGGCAGGGCTGACCAGAAGGGGTACTGTGGAGCCCTGGGCTCTGCAGGGTGGGTGCCCTGTTGGGGGCTAGCTGAGCCACAGGGGGCATGTGGCCCCTGGTGTGGGCCCAGGGTCCCCATGCTCCTGTAGCTGGTCAGGGCTCAGCTGGCGGGGATGGGAGAGACCCAAGGTTTTAGGAGGTGGGGAGTGAGGATGGCGTTGAAGGAGCCCACAACTCCTGCTCACAACTGTTTGTAAAGCCAGATGCAGGCTGCTGTTTCCACTTTGGCAATGACCGTGATTACTCACCCCATTAGAAGTAATCACGGCATTACACCCCTACTGGAGATGGGCTCCCTCCAAAAATGCCATTATCCCCGTGCCAGGAAGCCAGGAGGGAGAAGCCAGGCAGCGAGGGTTGGGGATGCCCCGTAGAGCCTGGGGATACTGGGGCCTCCCCACTGAAGAGCCAGCCTGGTGTCCTCTGACCACTGGTAGGAAGCCTGGAGCCCCAGCAGAGTCAAAGCTTGGGGTGACCTGGCCCGTCCCTGGGAGGTGACTCGAGGACAGGGAAGTGAGGTGGCACCGGGCCGGCCAGGCTAGCCCAGGAATGCGGGAGTGTTTCCCTGGCAGGGAGCAGCCTGCCTTGTGGGAAGGGGCCTGGCAGGTGGGGTCCCCCTGGCTGGCACCTGCTGACCCTGACCCAGGACTGGGAGAGGGGAAAGGGATGCAGGCCTTGCTCCTCCCCACACATCCTCCCTGTCTGGTACGAGCAGGAGCCTGCACCCCTAGCTCCCCGCTCCCCCAGTGAGCCCCTACCGGCCTCCTGGGGGCTCCCAGGCTCAGGTGGCAGCTCAGCCACCCCTCCCCTGGCCCAGCAGTAGGTGATCCAAGGCTTTAGAGCCCAATGACCCCAAGTTCAGATCCTGCACACATGCAGCCCCATGTCTTTATCTGGGGGACGGGAAGAGACTGAGATGGGAGGAAGCAGAAATCCCAAACCCAGAGCTTGGCCCATGAGCAACAGAGACAAGCTGGGGGTGGGGGGAGGAGAGCCCCTCCCATGTTTCTGCCTCAGGGTCCTCTTGGACCTGTGCCCCCAGCCTGTCACTGGGCTGCCTTCCGCAGGTCACTGCCCCAGGAGTGAACCTTGGAGCCTTCCCACCTGCTCAGCAGGTTCCCTACTGGGGCAGGAAAGGAGGGCTGGTGCTGCAACCCCAGGTCTGGCCTGGGAGTGGGGGATTTTGCTCGAGCTCCAGGCAGTTAGAGGACGCCCCTCTGGGCAGGAGGGGGACCCACTTTCTGCAACCTCCAGTACTCACCAAACCACAGCAGCAGCAGGAACAGGGCCATGGCTGGCCGTCGCCTCCTGGTCTCAGCCCAGCTGGGGCACCGCACTGGGGGGCAGTGGTAGCCGGAGGTCTGTGAGCACCAGCTCAAGGTGCAGGGCTCCATGAAGTGGGCTTTTATGCTGGAGGTGAGTGTCAGCTTGGCTATGCCACCCAACCTGTTGGCCCAGCCCGCCCAGCTCCTCTCAGCCGGGAGGAGGTGCCCCAGAACCCCAACTTCTCCATGACCTGTCCCTGAACTGCGAGGGAGCAGACCCCTCACCCCAAAATAACTTAGGGTCTTGTGCCTGCCCCATTTGGGTGCTTGTGGCCTGGGATTCCACCATAACTGACCAGATACCCCCCCCAACTGGCCACAGGCCCCACATAAGCTGACAGCAGTCTGCCCACCAGACCCTCCCTGTTTCATTCATTGATTCATTGGTTCATTCATTGATTTTTTGAGCACCTACTTTGTATCGGCATCAGTGATCAACACAGTTCGGGTCTGTGGCTTACACTGATGAGGAAGGGGATACGGAAAAGTCCAGGTCACCAGTGCTTATGGGACAAAGAAGAGCAGGGGCGCCGTCGGGTTGGGGGGCGTTATCCTTAGCTGACCCCAGCGCCCCTCACGGGTGGCCCCGAACCGCGTCCCCTCCCCGGGGCTGCCCCCTCCTCCCGCGCGTGGCGGGCCGGGGCGGGCGGGGTGGAAGCGGCTTCTGGGAAGGCCGGGCCCGGAAGGAGCGTCCCCGGGCGCCCCTGCCCTGGGCGCGACCGGCCGGGCTCCGAGACATGCGGGCGGCGGAAGAGGCTCCGGAGGAAGTTATTTGGGTCACGGGGCTGACGTCAGGGCCGGACTCGGGGCTGGGGCGGCCACTTCCCGCCCGGGCCGCGGGGTCCGGGCTCGGGACCAGGTGCGGTCGACCCAGGCAGGCTCCGGCGGGTGGGCGCCGGGCCGCAGACGGAGACCTGCCTCAGTTTCCCCGCCTGCGCAGCAGGTGCGTGCGCGGACTGGGAGCGAGTGGGGGCCGGGGTCGCCGGCTGCGGGGCGCGCTGAGTGTGCCGCGGCCCCCAGCCCTTGCGGCGCGGCTGGTCGGCGTGGGCCTGCCTCCTGGTGGCCGCCGGCTGCAGTGCGGGGCGCGCGGGCTGGGGTCTCTCTAGGGGACGAACCCCGCCCCCCGCCCATGGTTCCCGCTTCAGTCCCCCTGCGAGGGGTGTGGGGGGGTCATCACCCCCAGTTCGTTTGTCGGTTCATTCCTTGCACACGGTTTTCTGAGCACAGGCGGTGCGCCATATCGAGGTAAACAAACAGACGACAAGGTATACTTAAAAGGGAAAAATGTCTAATCACAAACTGTGGAAAGTGTTTCAAAACGACAACCAATTTGACTAATAGGCTTTACTGAGAAAGATCCAGCCTCTTTAATCAAGTAAATGCAAATCAGAGCCAGCCGGGAGAGGCCAGTTGTCCTGTTCGGAGTCAGCAGGTGGCGGAGGAATGCCGTTGGTCGGGGCTGTGCGGAAATGGGCTGGCTGGTGGGCGCAGCTCTTCTGGGAGTCGGCTGGTCAGTCTGTGGCTTCAGCTTTTTAAAATAGTTATTCCCTGGGGCGCCTGGGTGGCTCAGTTAGTTGAGCAACTGCCTTCGGCTCAGGTCATGATCCTGGAGTCCCGGGATCGAGTCCCGCATCGGGCTCCCTGCTCAGCGGGGAGTCTGCTTCTCCCTCTGACCCTACCCCCTCTCATGTGCTCTCTCTCTCCTCTCATCCTCTCTCTCAAATAAATAAAATCTTTAAAAAAAAAAAAGTTATTCCCTTTGATTCGACGACTTCACTGCTGGCAGGCTATTCCAAGAGGAAAATCCTAAATACAGAAAAAGCAGCAAAGTGTTAGTGGGCCACGTTATATTTGTACTTGCAAAAACAAACAAAAACTAGTTTGGCAATGAGTAGAATTCGTAAGTATAAAAATGATGAAAACATTTTAAGTTTTGTAACAACAGCAGCAACATCCTCCAGCATCCAAAAGAAAGGTGGCAAAAATGTTCCGCAGTGGCCAGCTGGGAATGTGTCTGTAATCATGTGGATTTTTTTCGAAAGTAGGGGACAGGAAGCCAGCTTAGATACATGGACCCCAAGGGATGTTCTCAGAAGCTTTGGTGGGTTGGCAGGACCTGGTATGTGGGACCTTTCTGCGATGCTCCAGTTGAAGGAAGAGATGCAGGACCCAGGGTTGTGCTGACGACCTTCCTTCTCACCCCCAGGATGCTCTGCCTCTCTCTGTAGTGCCCAGGGTGACTCCCTGATCTGGGAATGTGGCTACCAGCTAGAATGTCTTCCCCTAAGGAATGTCAGCTGAGAGGACCAGAACTCCTTTTCTGCCCCATTCAGATGAACCGTCCCAGGAATAGGACATTAAGTGGCCCAACTTGGCCCCTGGCCGTGTGATTGGCCCAGGCTGGTCAAATGGCCACCATGTGGCCATAGGACAGAATTTTTTTTTTTTAATTTTATTTATTTACTTGACAGAGACACAGCGAGAGAGGGAACACAAGCAGGGGGAGTGGGAGAGGGAGAAGGCTCCCCACTGAGTAGAGAGCCTGACATGGGGTTGATCCCAGGACCCCAAGGTCATGACCTGAGCCAAAGGCAAATGCTTAACCGGCTGAGCCACCCAGGCGCCCCCAGGACGGAGTTTGTTAACAGAAAGGATGAAGAGGGAAAGATGCTGGTCAGTAAGAAGCAATAACCACCACACTCTCAGTAAGCGTGAGAGTAAAATAAAGACATCTTCAGACATGGGACATCACGAAAAACTTAGCACCCATGCACTGTTCTTGGGAAGCCACTGGAGGAAAGATGCTCTCTGACTACAGAAGAATTTTCCTATAGAAAATTAGGAAATGTGGGCTGCAAAACACAGAGCTCAAACACAGAAGAGCAGTGAAGGGACCCTCTAGGACGCTGGTGAAGGGAGGTGCCGGAGTGACAGCTGTTCCCCAAACAGAGAGGGCGGGCAGTCCTCACTGGGACACTGGGACACAAGCAACAAGAATGCCAGCATCATCACCATCATGCCCTCTGCTGTTGCACGGTCTTTTCAGGATGTGCTCCACCAATACAAGACGGAAACCGAGGCAGAGGAAGACGTGAGACCCAGGACAGGGAATACAAGCCAGGAGAAAGGCAAACGGAATTCCAAGGATGACAGCTAAAGGGATGTCCCAGAGAGGAGGAAAATGGGCATCTCAAGGAGGGATGCAGCAGACAAGGAGAAAAAGGAACTGATGTAGTCCCTAATGGGATTGACCCTGTGGGGAGCTGGAAAGTGTGGGTAGGTACAAAAGAAATGAACACCACCAACAAAAGCAATCATTAATTTCAGGGAGTCAAGTTAAGAAAGGAAGCAAACACAGGAAGTACACGCAAGGCGTGCCCAGTGCCCCCGAAGCCTCATCCCATTCTGGCCTCAGCCAGCCTTGAGCTCCAGGAGCTTGTCCACTAAATCAGATTCAGGTGCAGGGGAGCCTTCATGGGTGGTGTTGCTCTCCATCTGAGGAACTAGGAACTAGAGTTCACCTTGCCCATGCAACACACACGGCGAGGGAGGGACAGGGCAGCCATCATCCATAACCACACATAGCAGTCGCTGGTCCATAGCAGTTCCGAAATCCAGCTGGGCACATGCCGCTACTTTCTCCTACTGGGAGCAGGGAGTGTGGCTCGCCTGGAGTCCCTGGAAGTGGTTCCTCATGACTCTCCATACCACCCTCCAGCCTTTGGGCTCTGGTTTCTGAATCATCTGTCCTTTTCCGTAGGAAATGGGCTGTGTCTGTAGTAGAATAGTTTTCTCTGCCAACCTGTTTCTTATCTGTAGAAAGTTGGGAATCTAAAGAACCCTTCCTTTCATTCAAGCTTGTACAACGTGCTGACTTCTCCTGAAAAATAATGGAGGCCAGAAGACAGTGGAACATCTTCATGTTGGAACGCCATTAGAATGATGATGGTGGTGGCAGTGGTAATACCTGTCAACCCAGAATCCCATAAAACCCATATCCTATGAAAATATGCTCCAAGAATGAGAGGGAAAACACAATTTAAGATAAATGAAAACTAAGAGAATGGATTGCCAGTAGGCCTTACGCTACAAGAAAAGCCAAACGAAGGTCTCAGGCTAGAGGCAAAATGATCCCAGATGAAGTCACAGATCTTCAGAAAGTAAAAAGGAGCATGGAAAGGGAAAATATGTAGGTAAATATAAAATACTGCTTTTTCCTCCTCATTTCTTTAAAATACAGGAGCATTTAAAATAAAAACCATGTTTTGGGGTCTGTAACATGTAGATATAATGCATATGACAACTATAAAGTACAAGGTGAGGAAAATGAGACTGCATAATTACAAAGTTTGTACATTTTAAATGAATTGGTACACCAAGAACTTTATGTAGACTGTGAAAAGCTAATAATTTCCACTTTTTGGCATTTGTTATTTGGGGCATCTCATGCATTTAACCCAAACTCCCAGGTAACCAATACCTTATTAGGAGCCTTATGTGTTAAATTCTCAGAAGACACCCAACACTCTGGACTTCACTGGTTTGTACAAGAATTTCCACTCTGGCTAAAAATTATTAAAATTTGTGTACCTGGGGCGCCTGGGTGGCTCAGTGAGTAAAACATCTACCTTTAGCTCAGGTCATGATCCCAGGGTCTTGGGATCGAGGCCCCATGGGCTCCACTCTCAGCAGGGAGTCTGCTTCTCCCTCTCCCTCTGCCCCTTCCCCTGCTCGTGTGCACACTCTCTCTCTCAAATAAATAAGATCTTTTAAAAAAAGTTGTGTACCTGTAATTTATCTCTGACTCTGACCCAAATAAGAGGTAAAACCAACCATCAGTTTTTAAAAGCCACTTGAGAAAGTTAACCAATCTGACCCTTGACACTTATTCTTCTAGTTAGGCCTTGTTTGCCTAAAGCATTGAATACAAAATATGCTCCACCTGTTTCTCACAATACTTGTGATTATTCTCAGACAAAACTTTTTGCGCTTTTTTTTTTTAATTTTATTTATTTATTTGACAGAGAGAGAGAAAACGAGAGCAGGAACACAAGCAGAGGGAGTGGGAGAGGGAGAAGCAGGCCTCCTGCCAAGCAGAGAACCCGATGCAGGACTCGATCTCAGGACCCTGGGATCATGACCTGAGCTGAAGGCAGATGCTTAACGACTGAGCCACCCAGGTGCCCCCTTTTTGCACTTTTTGATACTCGGGTGCTTAGATATCGCCACAGAACCATTATCCTGAACAGGCATCCAACAAATCACATTGCGTCAACAAAAGACCAAAGCCTCATGGTCAAATGGGGTATTTTAAGAGCTTGTGGGATTTTCTTTTGGGGGGGGTGGTGTTGAGAAATTCTAATGAGGGAAATGGTGCACACCTGGGTGAGCTGAGCATGTTCTACCGGGATAATGGCAGACATCATGTAACCTGTCACCTACGTCCACCACACGATTCTCAAGATTTTCTCAGATTCCATAAACAAGGGCAATTGTTTTCTCTGATATCTCTAGAAGACCTACTCAGGGACAGAACAACCAGACCTATCGCTCTGCTGATGAATTTACCTTGCAAAATGTGTAAAATAGATTCACTTTTGCTAAACCATTTGGTATGTTCGTCCTTTCTCTTTTTCTCTCTTATAAATATTTATCTGTTTATTCATCCAGCTTTATTGAAGTATAATTAACAAATAAAAATTGTGTATATTTAAGGTGTACAATGTGGTTTCATATATGTATACATTGTGACATGATTACCACAATCAAGTTAATTAACACATCCATCACCTGCTGTAGTAACCTTTTGTGTGTGTGTTGTGAGAACACCTGAGGTGTAATCTCTTAGCAAATTTTAAGCATACAATACACTATTATTAACTACAGTGACTGGGCTATACATTAGATCCCTAGAACTTATTCATCTTATAATCAGAAGTTTGTACCCTTTGACCAGTCTCTCCATTTCCCCCACCCCACAGCCCCAGCAACCACCACTCTGCTCTTGTGAATATGACTTTTTCAGATTTCACATATAAGTGCGATCATACAGTCTTTCTGTATCCCTGATCTTTCTGTATATATTGTGTATATCCTAACAGATATGCACAGATGTATTTTATTTCAGTGTCATTTCAAATCAGTAGGGAATGAAATGATTATTCAGTAAACATCATTGAAAAAAGCTAGCTAATATATAATATCTCTGTACTTTCGATCATTCACAAAAATGTTTTTGAAACCCTAAACTATAAACATATTGAAAGAAAATATAGAATGTGTTTACAACTCTGGAATACAGAAACAGAATGCAAATGTCATAAAGATTAAAACATTATTTTTAAAGATTTTATTTATTTATTTGACAGAGAGAGACACAGCGAGAGAGGGAACACAAGCAGGGGGAGTGGGAAAGGGAGAAGCAGGCTTTCCGCGGAGCAGGGAGCCCGATGCGGGGCTCGATCCCAGGACCCTGGAATCATGACCTGAGCCGAAGGCAGATGCTTAATGACTGAGCCATGCAGGCGCCCCTAAAACATTATTTTTTTAAAGATTTTATTTATTTGAGAGCATGAGAGAGAGATCACGAGCAGGGGGGAGAAGAAGAGGAGAAGCAGACTCCCTGCTGAGCAGGGAGCCCAATGCGGGACTCGATCCCAGGACCCTGGGATCATGACCCAAGCCGAAGGCAGATGCTTAACCGACTGAGCCACCCAGGCACCCAGATTAAAACATTTAAATGTAAATGCTATTCAAAGGCAGTTTTATTTTTATAATTTGTCCTATGGAATGATTTTGAGTCATACATTCAACTAGGCAATAAATTTGGGTAAAATTTACAAAATAGAGTGTGTGAATGAGAGAGAAAGAAAGAGCATATATGTGTTTGAAGAGAGTTTGGGGCGTAAGAGCAGGGGTACCAGGTATGGAGTCAGGCTGCTAGCAGTATTCCTTTCTGGTGGGAGCACGTAAGGAAGGTGGGAGATAGAGCTGAAAAGTTGAGTGTCACTGCAGATACAGAGCTCGTGGCTGGAGAATAATAGAGAACACGCCTGACCCCACTCTGTGGGGCCTGGCTCCTTGCCCCACACAGCCGAGCATTCCCTCCCAGCCTCCCCAGCCATCTCCCATGCCCCGCCCCGCTTTAGCCTCTCTGTTCCAGCCCAATCTCCTAGGCCCTCCGCAAACAAGGGCCTTCTTGCCAGGACAGTTTGTTAGCCTGCGAGCTCCACCCTCTTCCTTCTTCGGACAACTTCCGTCTGCCTACAAGCCCCACTTGTCCGGGCTGGGTTACAGCTTCCTTGCCTCCTCCAGAAGGAATGAGTCACCCTTGGCACTTTGATCTGCGTTTTTCAATGCACTTATCACACTCATAGTAATTGTCTGTTTTACTATCTCTTGCCCCATTAGATTGAACTCCCTGGGGCCACGCATTGTGGCTCACGCTCATTTCTGCAGCCCCATCCCCCCCACAGGTCCGACACAGTGGGTACTGAACAAAGTCCCCAAAGAATAGGCTGGTCTCCTGGTGTCTATTCGTTCCTCTCCTCATCCTCTCCTCCATACGGGCCTGATTCTCACCCAAAAGCAAGGTTCGGGTTATATCACCCCAATTCAAAATCCTTTCCTGGCTGACATTCACCAGGGAAATTCTTTTGAGTGTTGGTATTCAAGGCCTTGCATGGGTGCAGCAAAGGCTGTTGGGACAATTAGAGAAAGGTCAGGTGAGAGTCACAGTCAGGGTCAGGGTTAGGCAAGCTGACCTTAAGTAAACTGACAGCCCAGGGTAGCACATAATTTCCTCCCTCCCTTTCTCAAATATGCACTGAGCACCATGGTCAGGACCTGCATGAAGCCTCAATAAAGAGGAGGCTGATTCCGTCCCTATGCTGGTCCAAAAAAGTCCTGGGCCTTATTTTCTTGAATGTCTACCCTGGCCATTGTCTGACTCAAGTGGTGTGTGGGGGAATGGTTAACAACAACTCTGGGGGGAGTGGGGTGGGGGTGTGGTGATTTCTAGAGTCTGCCAATTTTTATTATGAAAATTGATAAAAAAAGGAAACCTCCTTTAGAATGCCATCAGGACGCCAGCAGGAGGCACTCTCAGCCCTGTCGCTCAGGAACAGCCGAGCCAACAGGGAGTCACACCTAGCGGGTGGACGCTACTTTACTAGCCCTCCCCGCAGGAGGAAGGTTTTCTCCTGCCCTGGCAACAGCCCAGCCAATGAGAAGCCCCCATATTTAGAACGCCCGGTTTACTCCAACGGACTTTTAGTTTACAACAGCCCTCCCAACTGCCCACTGCGGGTTGTTCCCCGACCAGCCCATCCTTGAAGCTTGCGGTGTGAACGTTCGCCTCCCGGCTGGTCACTGAATATGGGGTTGAAAGTAAATGTCCCCAAGCACACGGTGCGGACATAATACACACAATAAATCTCTAGAACATAGGGCATAGTAAAAAGTAGCACAATAATTAGGAAGAGAGGTTTTTATTTGCTTTGTTTTAACGTAACTTATTTAGTTGTAGGTCTACAGAATTGTTTTTAAATAATGGCTTTTAAAGATCATGCACATTTGACAGCCAGCGTGCAAAATTCTGAAAGTTTACCCGGGGGCTCTAGGGACTCAGCACTAACCGGTGTCAGCACGCCCTCGGCTGCGCTCCCTACTTCTTGAACCGGGGCAGGTAAGAGCTGGGGGGCCTCCTGGCCCAGCGGAGGCACGCAGCCGCCGGGCAGAGGCCTCAGCTCCGAGTCCGGGGGGGCCCCTCCCTCCCTTCCTCCAACTCCGGCCCGGGTCCCCTTGCTCTCTGCCCGCCGCTCCCCGTGTAGCGGCCCCGCGCGCACACCCCCCCACCCAGCAGCCTCTGCGGCCGGAAGTAGGCCGGCCGCCTTCCCGGCAGCCCCCGCGCGGTGGCCGCACTTCCGCGGGCTGGGGAGCCGGTCAGAGTGCGCGTCATCCGTCGCTAGGAGTCCATTAGTCACCGCGGAGTCGCCTTGTGTTTTCCCGCGTCCGGAGTCCGGCTGGATTAGTGCGGAGGGACGAGCGACCAGAGCTTCCCCCTGAGTCACCCTGAGGCAGCGGCGCCCAGGGGATGAGGCAAGGAGGCTGCCGGTGCGGGCTCGGGCGCGGATGAGGGTAGGGCCCGCGGGCGGGAAGGCCGGGGACAGGGGGTTGCCTTCTTCTCCCGGGGCGCAGGCCCGTTCGCGTGACCGTGGGCAAGGCACTGCACCCTGCTGGACCTCGCGTTCTGCAGCAGACGCCGCTTTTCTTCCTTGCTGGCACGCAGTGGCCCCCGCTGCAGAGACGTTCGCGCCAGCGCGGCTGCCACCGAGTCAGCTGCTGACAACAGTGTCGAAACAACCTGTTGCTTGTCTTGTTCAGGAAAAGAGTTGAGTCGAGAGGAGGTGGGAGGGCACAGCTGAGGTATTGAGGTTTGGGACCAGTTTCAGGAGGGCTTTTGGATGCAGGATTTAATTAGGATTGGGTAAGTCTCGGGCTACATAGTTGAGGATTGTTAGGCACAATAGTTAAGGATTTGTGGTCCCAGTGAGGTGAGGGTTTCAGTCTTGGAGCTTCAACTGTTTTTTAATGCCACCTGTTGAAAGTTGTGCGTGTTTTTTTTTTTTTTTTAAGTTTTATTTGAGAGAGAGAGCACGAGCCGGGGGGGGGGCAGAGGGAGAGAGAAGCAGAAACAGACTACCTACTGAGCGGGGAGCCCCACGCAGGGCTCGATCCCAGGATCCTGAGATCATGACCTGAGCCGAAAGCAGAGGCTTAACCGACTGAGCCACCCAGGCGCCCCGAAAGTTGTGCGGTTTTAAGTGCGTTTTTGTAAAGTGGGAGAGTCAGGTTATTTGCACCTTTTGTTTCCCTGGACAGGTGTTACTGGCATGGTAAAGTCCCAATAATAGTCACGTTATTTTGCCTCATTGGATGTGAGTCACGGTCCTTGGTTATTTGCACCCAGAGGAATCTGTATAGGGTTTGCTTGTCTGTAGAATGGGGATCGTACTGCAGGGGAAGGGGGAGGAGCTGGGCATGCCCTTAGAAGACCAGGGTTTCAGCCTGTGCTAGCCTTTCAGTATTGCAGCACCATGGGACTCATAAAAATGGCGGAGTCCTGAAAAACAATTCTTATTCTCAAATAGGAAAAGAGAGCTGCCAAATTGAAATGAATAGATCCTTAATAATATCTCAAAAGTGTTACTGTTCACCAGCCAGCTGCAACTCAAAGCCTCTAGTTACCCGTCTGTTGCATTTACTCTGTAGAGAGAGGTGCCTGTGCATGTGATTGATGCCATATGGTCAGGGCTTAAGATCTTAAAATGGCCCTACAGCATTTGACTCCTGGCCTTGTACTTCCCTGCTGCTCCCCTCTCTGAGCTCGTTTCCTCATCAGTACAGTGGGGAAGACGATGCTTTGAGCAGAGCCAGGAGGAAGTGAGGCCATGTGTTGAGTATGGTAGCCAGCTGTTGTTGGAACTGAAATCCACTTGATCCTGGAGCAGTGTCAGCCATCACGGTGGGGCTGCTCTGCATACTGTGGGTCTAGAACAGACTGAGTGCCCAGAGTTAGCAAGTTGGGAAGGACTCGGAGGGTTAACCAGGTTGGGAGACAGCAGGAGAAATGGATGGGATATTAACCACTTTACCAGCTCAGTCTAGTTTCCTCCCTTTCCTGCACTGCTCCCCACCCCTGCCCCCCCAGGACAGGTGCAGGGGCAACGTTAAACATATTCAATAACTAGTTCCAAACAATCAGAACAGGCTTGCTGGAGAGGTTTGGAGGCCCCCTGCCTCAACAAGCATTAACTTTTTTTTAAGATTTATTTATTTATTTATTTGAGAGAGAGAGCAGGGGAGGGACAGAGGGAAAGGGAGAGAGTGTCCCTCAAGTAGACTCCCCACTGAGCAGGGAGCTTGACATGGGTCTCATGGGGCTCTATCCCAGGACCCTGAGATCATGACCTGAGCAGAAATCAGGTCAGGAGTTGGCTGTGCAACTGACTGAGCCACCCAGACGCCCCCAGGCATAAACTTTCCAGTTGCTAGAGTTTGGGAAGGTCTATGGGAGGGCTGGAGCAGCTGGCCATTTAGGGGCAACTGGGGCCTTAGGGAAGTGGCTATTTACCAATCTGTAGTTGATATTCAGTTTGGGCCCTATCAGCGTCCTGGCTGAAAATCTGCCTGCTTAGGGAAGTGTGGAGCTCCACTCCAGGCCTGACGCCTGAACGCCAGTGAAGCCTCGGCTTCCGGGAGATGCTCCTGGACACTTGAGCGGCACCCTCATGGAACTTTGCTAGGTTTGCAGGCCCGCCCATCTTAGACTTGGTGAAATCTTTACCCTTTCCTGTTCCTAGCTGACACATTTCCTGTCTCCTCTCTCTCTCCATACCAGTACTCCCCTCTTTCACAACACCTTGCTGGTGAATTCAGCCTTGATATCACATCATTAGCAGCTGGAGAGCTAGTTCTTTCCTTAAGGGCAAGGAACACTGAGCCTTCAAACCCTGCCAGGATATGAGGGAAAATATTTGCATTCTATTTTTCCATGGTAAAGAAAGGGGAAAAAAAGAAATCACTACACAACTCTAGAAAAGTGTTTTTAGAAAAGAGAGTAGTTTGACAATACATATCAAATAAGTTTATAACCTAGTGATTTCCCTACTAGGAACATAACTTGAGGAACTAATCAGATGTTTTTTAAGGATTTATGAACAAGGTTGTTTACTGAAGTATTATATACGACAGTAAAAAGAATGTCCAGTATCAGAGGACACAGCCTTGGGTAAATTATACAGTGGAATATTACATGGCATTAACAGTTGTGTTATGAATGAATAGTTTACTGACATGGGATACCAAAATATGTTAAATTTTAAAAGCAGATTAATATAATAGCATGATTGAAATAATATAAAAAGGAAAAAATAGAATTTGCAACCTGCTTTATTAATTAAATACAAATTTGTAAACTATTTCATTTAATTAATTTATTCAACAAAGTTGCCATTACATGCCAAGCACTGGGGATATAATAGACATTAAAAATGTAATTTTCAAAGGGCACCTGGCTGGCTCAGTTGGTGGAGCGTGTGACTATTGATCTCAGGGTTGTGGGTTTAAGCCCCACATTGGGCATAGAGATTATTTAAAAATAAAATCTTTTTATTTTTATTTATTTATTTATTTGACACAGAGAGAGAGAGATCACAAGCGGGGGCGGGGGGGGGCGGTGGCAGAAGGAGAGGGAAAAGCAGGCTCCTGGCCGAGCAGGGAGCCCAATGTGAGGCTGGATCCCAGGGCCCTGGGATCATGACCTGAGCGGAAGGCAGACACTTAACCGACTGAGCCACTGAGGTGTTCCTAAAATCTTTTTTTTTTTTTAATGTAATTTTCAGAAAGGTAAAGGCATGACTTTCAAATAAATACAAAATGGGCATGTGTCAAAAATTTTAACTCATTAATGAATGAGGAAACCAAGAGGTTGTCAAAACTGGTTTAAAAGGGAATCTGAAGAGGACACATATAGGAAATCAGGAGTGCTGAAATATGAAAACTGGATGCAGAACTGGTCAGTATCCTACAGAGCAAGAAAACATGATATTGAGAATCCTCTTTTTCACAGGTTGGAGGGGAAAATGTAGTGGTAAAATAGCCTAGTTGAAGACAACAGCACAGAGACCCTGTAGAATTGGGTAGCTCCAGAGGACCTGCTCTCTGTGCTCAGCCTCCTGCTGGAAGCACAGCCTGTTAGCTTCTTTGCACGTCTCAAAGTCTTTCACGGTTTTTCCCAACAAGCAAAAGAAGTTCCTGTCCTCATGGAACTGATCGTTCACCAAGCTAGTTTCTAACAAACATATAGTAACTTTAATAAGAGAAATGTACAGGCTGACATTGAATTTTTTCACCAAAAGGTAAAATGATTTTCCTAAGATCATCTGAGAGATTTTTTTATCAGTTAAGGAGGGAACCAGTAAGATATTACCTTGTTCAAAAGAGGGCTCAAAGCAGCACACATTTATAGTCCGGGAAGGATTGCTGAAATGAATTTGCCAACTGACGGAAACTGGCAAAGCTGTCAGGACACCGAGGAAGCAACCCATTTGCACTGGTGGGACGTGACCTGCTTTTCTAGAGACAAGAATTACTGGCCTTACTGTCTGTTTTCTGCCAGTTGAGTTCTGTCCCTACAGAGTTGTAAATAGCCTCATTAGAGACAGAGAAAGGCACACACCCCGTAAGATCAGATCATCTCTGGAGGCGCCAGCACTGCCATCAGGGATCTCCTGTGATCTTGTTTGCCCAGGGCAGATCTTCCGCACTTGTACCCACGGGGCCGAGTAGAAGAGTCGGGAGAGAATGCCACTTGAACTAAGCCGTGGGAGAAGGTGTGGACTCTGAAGATGGGGTTAGGGCCTTCCAGGTAGATGGAAGAGCACATATGGAGGCCCTCAGAGGGCAAAGGGCTTCGAGGACAGGGAGGGCCCGTGCGGTGTCATGTGACTGGACAGGAGTGAGCCAGGAAGCGAGAATGTGAGGGAGAGGACTGCAGGGGGCCCGTCATACAGAGCCTGAGGGAGGAGTCTGGAGCTCCTTCCAAGCACAGTGGGCACTGGCAGAGTTTTAAAGGAGGAAGTGTCCTGCTCTAACTTGAGTTTTGTTAAACATCTCTGGTTGCTATGGGAGGAGACTGGTGAGGAGGCCATTGCCGCGTCCAGGGCAGAGCTGATGAGCTGTGCGGCCGGGGAGAAGGGCCTGGATGCCCAGCTCATGGCTGGAATCCCCACCCCCCCCATTGGCAGCCCCCCCGCCGCCCAGACACATTGCGGCTGGTTAGGCCTTTGTGGTTCCTATGATTGATTGCAAGATGCACCTCAGCAACAACCATCAGGAAACTGGAAAAACAAACAAAACAAAAAAAACCCAGATTTGTTACTCACAAGCCCTGAAGGGGACATGGTACACCTTAGGACCACCCAGTGAGGTCTCGGGGAGTCAGGGAAGAGCGCCGACCAGGGCTCTACCTTTACTAGAGTCCAAGCCAGAGAAGGCTGGGGTCTCACTGTTTACTGGTGAATTTAAACAAAGAGTGGGAATTAGGGTGCGGGAAGGGAGAAGTGGGGTCATTCAAAGGGCCAATTATCTAGCTCACCCAGGGCTTTCCACAAGGGTAATGGACTGGCTCCTTGTCTAGTTGTAACTGGTAGCTTTGTCGTGCAGCTGGTGATACGTTTATTCCAGATGGATGTCTTTGAAATGGATGCCCTGCGATGTGCGATCCTGCTACAAATACACACTCTGGTCTCTGCCCCCAGTGCCTGACCCAGAGCTCCTAAATCCCTTGGGACTTCCTGGGTGGCAGGGGTGTCTTGTTTGAGGAGGTAACTCTTGGTGGGTTCTGGATAGCTCTAGGATGGAGGCCGGTCACCAGAAAGACCAAGCCTCCAGGAGACGGGAAGGGGCTGGAGATGGAGTGAATCATCGTTCATGCCCACGTGATGAGCCTCCATGAAAATCCCTAAAGTATGGGGTTCAGGAAGCTTCCAGGTTGGTGAACACGTCCACATGCTGGGAGCATGGCGCACCCCAACTCCACAACACGGTAGCTCCTGCATTCAGGATCCTTCCTGATTTTGCCCTATGTGCCTTTTCATCTGGCTGTTCACCTGTATCCTTTATTATATAATAAATTGGTAAACATAAGTGTTCCTTGAGTTCTGTGATCCATTCTAGCAAATTATTGACCCTGAGGAGGGGTCCTGGGAAGCCTGGACTTCTAGCCATGTCGGACAGAAGTGTGGGTGACCTGAGGACCTACTACCGGATTGGCACGTGAAGTCCAGGGGATCTTGTGAGGCTGAGCCCTTACCCTGTAGGGTCTGCGCCAAGTCCAGTTGGTTTGTGAATTGAGTTAAATCAGAGGACACCCAGTTGGTGTCCACAGAAAATTGGAGAACTGCTTGATGAGCAAAATCCCACACATCTGTTGTCAAAAATCATTCTGCATGTACAGAGTAGTTTTTCCTTTTCAGTTGGATATGGGTGGGGAGGCACAGGATGAATCTGGGATGGCTCGCCTTAGGGCTGGATCCCCCAGGTGGATGGTAGTGCTCTTTTCTGAGGTGGGGGTCTGGGGGGGTCAGGGTTCGAGGGAATGTCAAGGTCTCCTAGTTGGAGATGCCCCTCAGGAGTCCAAGTCCTCAGCACCCAGACGGGCTTAGTTGGAGATGCCCATCAGGAGTCCAAGTCCTCAGCACCCAGATGGGCTTAAAGGATGGGCAGTGATAGTAGAAGTGGGTGCCTCATACCTTACTAGGTGCTCTGGGCCTCCCCCTCCCCCGACTCCCAGCACAGACAGGGGTCCCCATCCCAGCCGCCGCCCTATGCCCCAGAGCTGTCTGTCTTCCTGGCTGGAGAAACCACACCGACTTGACCCAGAAGCCATTCATTAGCAGTAACCAGCAGTCACCCGTTGCCCTAGAGGGGTGAGGAGGAGGAGGAACGTGGTTGGAGGTGGCTCTCCACCCTGCGGGGGAGGCTGGGGCTGGTTTTCCATGCTTCCTCTCTGTAGGCATGACTCGTCTGCGCAGGTCACCTGGGGGGCTGGGTCACATCTCCATAGGAAGCCCTGAAGGAAGACTGGGGGGACCTGCAGCTCCCAGCTCTGGGACCAGCTCCCCTTGGGAACTGGACTGGGGCCCCTCATTCTGCACCTGCCCTCAGACGTGGCTGATCCTATGCAGCATTCACTTCCTTTCCATGAGCCCTTGGCCATGACTTCTGACCTCAAGACTGAGGTCCTGCCCCCTCTCCTTGGTCTGTGAGTCACTGATATGTCACCAAGAGTGCTGGGAGCTGCCCAACCTGGTGATGGGTACCCAGCCGAGTCAGCTCAGCCAGCTTGCCCGTTGCCCTCTGCCCTTCTTCCCAGCAGGCTCCTCTGGGCCTGGCCCTGGCCCTTCCCAGCCCGGAGCTCCCCTCTGCTTCCTGGTCGCAGAGAAGCGCAGCCCTTCCAGACCGATGTCAGTGTTGTGGTTAGAGTAGGCTCCAGTCCATCCAAGGTGGAAGGAGACCTGGCTGAGTGCTGCGGAGTCTGGCTCTAGTATAGGCAGGTCATGTGGGTGATACTCAGCATGCGGGTCAGAGCTTCGCAGCGGGCCGTCTCGGGGGAAAGGCCTGTTTGTGGCCTTTGCTGATTTTGGTGGTGTAAATTGTCCCGTGCACGCCTGATTTCAGAATACTAATGTGATGTCAACCACTTGAAGACTTCCTGCAAACAACGATCGGCTCTTGCTGGCCAGTCAGAGCCCTTGGGAACACATCCCTCTAGTAAACGTGCTGTTCTAAAGGTAAACAGAGCAAAGGGGGCTCCAAGTTTACCTGTGATCCGTCAGCTTAGCCAGACACAAGGAAGAAATTCTTGTCATGGTGGTGGTGTGTGGGGGGCAAAAGAAAGGATTCTCCCCCAACCAGAGAAGTGGTATATAGACTAGGGAGTGGAGGTAAGGGGTTCTGGCCCCCAGAGTGGACAAGCCCAGTGACACTTCTGTAGGAGGACTGACTACCTTCCTCCCCAATGATTCGCAGCCCAGACTGATGGATTATTTTTCCATGAGAAAAGTGGGAGTCACTGAGAAAACGTGATTAGGCCTAAGAAACCCAGCGTAGAGCCAGCTTTTCTAAAGGAGGAAACTGTTGTGAACAAAACTTAGGAGAGTGCTCTAAGGCATGGAAGGAAAACTCTGGAGCAAACTGACTTAGAGATGAGCCGTAGCAGAAGAGAGTAGATCAGTAAGGGATGGGGGAGCAGCTGTAAGTGTAGCCTGGAAGATGTCTGAAGGTCTTAGTGGACCACAAGAGCTAACAATGCTTTCTATTCCAGGAAGACATCAGCCAGCACAAAGATACCTGACTCATATAATCAACACCTGGACCCTGGGAGTCTAGCATTCAAAGAGTCAGGTAGCTGGGGCTCTGCATTTAGAAAGTGTGGGAGTGAGGA
The DNA here is from genome assembly GCF_002201575.2 of Neomonachus schauinslandi. Taxonomy (NCBI): domain Eukaryota; kingdom Metazoa; phylum Chordata; class Mammalia; order Carnivora; family Phocidae; genus Neomonachus; species Neomonachus schauinslandi. The sequence continues at coordinate 139,488,453 of NC_058407.1, forward strand.
AGGGTGTGGGGAATTGGGGACCCCTGAGAGAGTGAGGAAGGCTGGGCAACAGGGGGTGTTCAGCCTCCACTTCATGGAGATGTCGCGAGGACAGACAATGCTGTTATAAGGTGGAGAAAGCTTTATTCCCGAGTTTTAGGTGGGACGTGGGTGTGGGCATGCCCGGACCACACAGGCAGGGTTGGAGAGCCAGAAGATGGGGAGAGGATTCGGCGTGCTTGACACTTGAGGCTTTGGTGGAACTACCGAGTATCCCAAGACGCCACGCATGGAAGGGAGCAGGGGCAGAGCTCTGTGGCCAGGACGGGGATGGGCAGAACTGGGGAGACCGTGAGGAGCCTGGGCAGAGGCAGAGGAAAATGGGAGGCCCAGGCTGTGGGGGCTGGGCTGGGGTAGAGAGGGGGCTCTGGGTGGGACCTGGGACAGGGTTGGAGACATATGGGTTCCTAGGAGAATTCAGGAGTGTGGTTAGACCAGAGGAAGGACATTGCCAATGACGGAACACCAGCCAGTGAGCCGTGTCCTTGAGCGTCTCCAGGGCCAGCCCGCCAGCCAGGGACGAATGGTTCCAGAAAACCTTGCCTGCAGATGCGCGGCCTGGTGTTGCTCAGCTGGCGCTCACACCTGAGCAGCTGTGGCTCCCGCGCTTGTGACAGGCAGGGCGGAGGGCTGACCAGTCCTCTTCACCGATGGATAAACTGAGGCCCGGGGTGGAGGAAGGAGCTCCCGTTTAGCTGCTCCTGTGAGTGCTCTGCTCGCTCCCATGGCGGGGCGGCAGGGCCGCTGCTGTCCTGGGGGCAACCAGGGCGCTGGCCACTCCCCTCTGCGGCCCAGTGTTCACAAGAGGGGGGACATTCAGATTTTCTTCCCCATTCTTTTAATTACAGTATTTCTGTTTCCGCCACTGCTAAGGGCATGGCTCAGTGGCATTAAATACGTGCAGACGGCCCGCCTTCGCCTGCAGACCTTTTCCATCTTCCTGAAGGACTGTGTCCCCGCCGAACCCTAACTCCGGGCCCCTCCCTGGCCCCCAGCACCCCCTCTTCCACTTCCTGGGGCTGTGGCTCTGCGACCTCGGGGACCTCCTACAAGTGGAATCCTGCAGTATTTGTCCTTTGGCGTCCGGCTCTTGTCACAGCACAGTGTCCTCCGGCTTCCCCCACACTGTGGCAGGCATCCGGCGCTTCATTCCTTTTTATGGCTGGGTAATGAGATAATACTCCGTTGGGCGGGTGAACGGGCCACACTGTGTTTATCCATTCATCCACAGATGGACATTGGGCTGCGTCCACTTTGGGGCTCTGTGGGTCCTGCTGCTGTGAATGTGGGGTGCAGGACATGTTGGGGTGGGGGCTCAGGCACGAGGGCCACGTGTGTCCCAGCACCCTCTGCTGAGAGCCGTCAGCTGCCCCTCGCACCCCCGAGCGCCCGCCCCTGTGCCCACGAGCTGGTTGGTCCCTGGAACAGCCTCCCCACCTCTCCCCGTCTGGTTCCCTGGAGCCCAGGTCAGTGTTACCTCCACAGAGAGGCCCCCCCCGCCCCGTGCCTCCCCTTTGCCACAGCTCGAATCTGCCAGTCCCACCCAACGGAGCCTTTGCTGGTGCCGTTCTGGGGGCTGGGATGACCTCCAACTGCACCTGTAAGATTCAGCCGGAGAGTGAGCACTGTCCTGAGCACTGTCCTGAGTTCCTGACACGATGGCCACCCGCCCCCGGCCCCATCCCCTTCCTGGTTTGGCTTCCCCGGGACTTCATCACCCATCAGACTAAAAGATTTCTTCCTATAGTTTATCCTGGCTTTCCTCCGGCGTCCCTGACACAAGGGCCAGGGTTGCTTTCGGTTTGCTCGCTGCTGTATCTCCAGCTGGTACGGCAGCGCCCAGCACGCAGCAGGCACTGGCAGATTGGGGTTGGGGATGAATGGATAGCCCAGTGCCGACATCTGCCCTGTCTGAAATGGTGTTGGTGGGCCCCTGCTTCGGGGGGAGCATGGCCAGCTCTGCAGCCCCATGCATCCTGCGCACCTCGCTGCACATCGTCGGTGGCCCTGAGATGGCGCCACGGCCACATGGCCGGCAGGGTTGCGTGCCCAGGTGACGAGGTGCCCAGCCAGCACACCTGGCATGGCTCCAGCATACAGTAGGCGCTCCGTAAATCTTTTGTTGAACGTTGGATCACGCCAAGGTCCCCATTCTCTGGGAACTGGGGAGCCGGTCTCTAGGGCCTTGCTTAGGGCCCGTGCCAGGGTCTTTATTGGCTTTTCAGGATTTCCTGTGGCACCTGCCAGGTCCTAGCCACCCCGTCCTGGGGACAGCAACATCTCAGAACACATGCCTGCCCCTTGGGTCACCTGGGCAGTGACCCAGGTGCCAGGAAAGGCTGTTACACAGAGGACACTGAGGAGGCAGCAGTCTGGACCAGTTCGGCCCGGCAGAATCCTCCAGACTCCCCTCTGCCCTTGTCCCTGACTCCTCACCATCGTCACCTACTCCGCCGCCCAGCCCCGGGGAGATGCGTGCTGCCTGAGGATAGGACCTGTGTCTTACCCACCACTGTGTCCCACTGTCCAGCACAGGGCCTGGCATACAGCAGTTGCCCAGTAAATGCTTATCAAATGAGCTGGGGAGGCCAACCACCGTAGTTGCAGGGAGGAAGTGGGTTGGGGGAGCCTGAGGCTAGCCATGGAGTATAGGGGTGACCCAGGATCGGGGGCAGGTGGGGAGGGGAGCACCCACAGAACCAGCCCCTCACCTTGGCCTCTGTATGAGGGTGCTCTCCAGCAGCCCCCTCCTCCCAGTCCTGGGAATAGCGCATCAGCTGGGGGCTGTTTGGGGCGGGCAGGGTGCGACAGGGGGCTTGCCCTGATGCGGAGGGGTGGTTCTGACTGCAGTTTAACCCCCGGCTGTCTCCTGCCCTTCCCACCAAAGCAGGTTTGGCGTGGGGGGCCAGTAAAACACCAGTGATCCTTTTTGGTGTCGCAGTCTCCAGGGTAGATGGTCCGTTGCTGACTCCCGCCACCCTTCTGGCCTCGGGGGGAGGCAGCAGCCTCAGGGGCCCCCCACAGGCTGTGGGGGCAGAGCATGTTGGGCAAGCTAGGGAGCTCCAGAGAGGCCAAGGTGGTGTACCCAGCGGGATGCACTGAGGGTCGGTCTGGAGGGCCCCACTCCTCCCAGCCCCAGACTCCCCCTCTTCTGCAAGGAGCCCTCTTTCCTGAGTCTCTGCAAGGCCCACTCCCACTTGTCCTCCAGCCCTTTGTTTTGAGGTCCTCCATTTCTGGGCAGCCTTCACTGGCGGCCCCACCAGAGTCAGGTGCCTCCTTGGGCCCCTGAGACTCCCTGCCCCCCCCGCACCTAGGATCTTGGGTGAAAACCATCCATCCTCTGGACCAAGAGCCCTCCGGATCTACTGTGTCCGGTCCAGTCACCTGCCTCTGGATTGCGGTTCAAATCCATGCTCCGCCCCTTCCCCCAGCTCCACCCCTCCCCCCCAGGCCCCAGTTTCCTCAGCTGCAGAGTGGGAACGGTGGTAAGGGGATTTGAGGCTGAGATGCAGCGATGCAGGGCACACCATACCCTCCTGCTGTTTCGCACCCCTTCCCAGCACCTGGCTTGTTGATCAAATGAACAAAAGGACAGAGATACACAGTGAGCCTGCGCCCCCTGCTTGGGGTGGGGGCATCACAGGAGCAGGGAGCTGAGTCAGGGAGGAACTCGTGGGGACCCCGGGTCACAAGGTCTCATCTGGTGCATCCCCAGGCTCCCTGCTCCAGTGGAGCCCCGCTGCCCTCTGACCGGAGTGCAGGGGCCAGGCTGGGCGTGGGGGATGGCACCCCAGCCCTGCCCAGGCAGCCACGTCAGTCAGCCACCTGGGCACCGGGCTGGCCCCACCTGGGCTTCCCTGCAGTCCAGGTGAGGGGTGAGTTGTTCACCACCGAGTGACAGGACCCACATGACAGGCGGCCACTGGGGGCCTGATTCACAGCTTTCTGGGAAGTGAGTTAACGGGATCCCAGAGCCCAGGGCTCAGTCAGATCTCCTGGCTGAGTCACGGTGGCCCTGGAGGAAGGAGCCGTTACTGAGCCTGTGGGCAACCCCCTTTTCCCCAAGACCCTGGGACCTTAGCAAGACCCCATACCTTAGCCTCCAGCTGCTGCAGACCCAGACTTTCCCTTCCCCTCCCAAACTGGGGACCTTTCCTAGTCAATGTCAAGGCCATTGGCCTAGATCTCTGGGTCTGGGTCCTGTTCCTCCAGGGGTAGATCCTGGGCCCACAGCTAGAGCCAGGGTCCTGAGCCCCCAAACCAGAGCCCTGAGTCCACTCCTCCAGGGCAGAGGTAGGGGTCTCCGCTAGAGCCCCCAGTCCCCTTAACGGCTCATTTCCTCCCAGCAGTCCCAGCCCTCCTGTGACCTACAGCCCGGGGTGGCAGGGACTGAGCCACTCACTTACTTGGGGGACTGGTCCAACGGCATTCCACCTCCCAGGATAAAACCTGGGGTGACCTGTAGGGAACTCTGCACACTCCTGTCACAGGCAGGACTGCTCTCCCATCTGTGCCCGTGCCCCCACTGGCTATGGTAGTTTCCAGAACTCCCCCAGCCCAGGGTGGGGGCTCTCTCAGGATCTTAACCCCCCTGCTGCTTCTGGCTTCTGCAGGTGAGTCCTGAGGACCCGCCCCCCCCCCCCCCCCCGCCCCCCCCCCCCCGGGCCACCCCCTCCCTTCTCCCTACTCAGCACCTTCCCACCCTCTCTCCCGGCCCTGCCTGCACCCGGTCTCTGTGCCTCTCCCCCTCACCTTCTGTGCTTCTTGCTCCTCTCTGCCATGTCCTGTGGCTGCCAGCAGGACTGCAGGACGCCCTGAGGCAGGTGCTGGGCAGACCTGAACAGCCTCAGCCCTCCCGTTGCTGCCCCCTCCTCCCCCTCCTCCCCCCTCCCTGCTCTCGGGTCCACACGCTTCTGTTCCAGGCCTTGGGCTTGGGGTTGAGAGGGTCTTGGGCCACAGACTTGGGTGTGGGGGGGAGCCTGAGAGGGTCAGGCGTGTGCTCCCCAACTCCTCCATGAGAGGCGCCCAGGAGCTAGCCGCCCTTCGTCCTCCGCCAGGCCAGGCGGGTGGGATGGAGCACAGCTGGTGGGAGGGTAAGGCCGCAGCTTAGAGACGGAGCCCAAGGTTTCTGTCAGCCCTGCCCAGGCTCCAGGAAATGCCCCATGGTGGGGGTCTGGGGAGCTGCCCTGGACACTGGGGGGCTCCTCTCCGCTGGCCTGACCCTTCCTTCCCTTGCCCTCAGCCTCCCTCCATGCTGCCAAGATACCTGGTGAGTGGGGCCGCCCTGAGCGGTGGGGGCGGGGGAAGTCTGTGTCTGTCTGGGCGGGGGGCAGGTCAGAAGGGGTGGTCGGGCAGGAGTGGAAAGCAGGCAGCCGAGGGGGCCTGGAAGGTAGAGCGGAGACTCAGTAGGAGAGGGGCGCAGGGCAGGGCAGCAGCAGGTGAGAGGCGTGCAGAAGGAAGGCCAGCCTGAGGGGAGGACCAGGGAAGAACAGCATGGGGCTGGGCGGGAGGCTTGGGCCCTGGGGGTAACGAAACGTGACCCTCCTCCGCCAGCACCCCCAGCCTGTGGGAAGCCCCAGCAGCTGAACCGGATCGTGGGTGGTGAGGACAGCACCGATGCCGAGTGGCCCTGGGTCGTGAGCATCCAGAAGAACAGGACCCACCACTGTGCAGGCTCCCTGCTCACCAGCCGCTGGGTAGTCACCGCCGCCCACTGCTTCAAGGGGTATGCACACCGGTCCTGCACTTGATACCCCAGGCCTCCTGCCCCGGACCCCGGGCTCCCCACTCAGCCCCAGCCTCCTTGTCTCTGTCCAGTCTCAGGGCCTCTCAGGAGAGGAGAGACCCTGCTGCTTCTCGTGGGCCTCCATAAGCATGTTGTCCCCCAGACACTCCCTGACCCTTCCCAGCACCCCGCCCCCAGGGTTCCTGACTGACCCTACCCCCTTTCCTCTTCCTGCCAGCACTCTGAACAAGCCATCCCAGTTCTCTGTGCTGCTGGGGGCCTGGCAGCTGGGGAACCCTGGCCCGAGGTCCCAGGAGGTGGGTATCGCCTGGGTGCAGTCCCACCCTGTGTACTCCTGGGAAGAGGGCTCCCGTGCGGACATCGCCCTGGTGCGCCTTGAGCACTCCGTCCACTTCTCTGAGCGAATCCTGCCCATCTGCCTGCCTGATGCCTCCGTCCGTCTCTCTCCCAACATGCGCTGCTGGATTGCAGGCTGGGGGAGCATCCATGATGGAGGTGCGGCTTCTCCCTTACCGGGTGGCCGGGGGTGGCTGGGGACAGAGGCTAGCAGGCTCCTGGAGACACAGGTACAGTGGACAGCAGAGGGTAGAGGCCAGAGGCATAGCAAAAGGAAAAAGACTCTTCTGACAACAGACACAAAAGAAAAAGTGAACTGCAGCCCAGAGGTGGGAAGTCTCAGAAAGCTAGATGGACGCTTATAGGTCTCTTCTAGTTAAAAGGGATCTGTGATGATGTTCTGGGGTGGCAGCAGCCAGATGGACGAGGCTATTAGGTGATGGAGGAAAGGCTGGAAGGAGCATGTGTGGGGCCAGGCTGACTGGGGGGGAACAGGCACCTCCTGGTGGCAGCGTGCCATAATTGCAGGTGAAATTTCCAGAAGGACGTGAAAATAAAATTGTCAGACCAGGTCTGGAAAACATCATCTAGAGACACAAGGCAGATAAAGTAAGAGGCAGAGAAGCAAAAAAAGATGATAGATAATGGGGGGGGGGGGGCGGTTAGGAGGAAAAAGTTTAAGAAAAATGATTAACCACATTTCAAAAGAATTAAGAGAAATGACCCCAGGTGCCTGGGGATCCCCCTGAGTCCGAGGTTACAGGCAGCCTCCCCATAGTCATGCTGCAGGGATCCTTCGAGAACTGGAATTATGGGCTGGGGGGGGTCTACAGACCAACCCCAGGGTCTGCAATCCCCCTAGGGTTTGGGGGACTCCTCAGGTCCTGATAACCTCCAGCATGGGGTGATCATTTATTGAACACTTCCCTGTTCCAGTCCCCGTACTGGACAAAGCGGTGCCTGAGGCAGGACAAGCTAGGACCAGTGGTTCTAACCATTTTGTGGGCATCAGAAAGCTCTAAAGATTCAGGATCTCAGGATGCACACTTCTGTTCAGATTCAGTAGGTCCAGAGGTGGAGTCTTGGAATTTGGGCTTTCCAAAGGCATTTGGGAGAGCCTAACAGGGTTGAGCCATTAGCCTTTGAGAACTGCCTCGGAGGGGGTGTGGAGGGGGCCATCGGGACACGAAGAGAGGGTTTCCCAAGCCTGATCCTCTGCTCCCTGCCCCCAGTGCCCCTGCCCCATCCCCAGACCCTGCAGAAGCTGGAGGTTCCCATCATTGACTCAGAAGTCTGCAGCCTCCTGTACTGGCGGGGAGCGGGGCAGGGGGCCATCACCGAGGACATGCTGTGTGCTGGCTACCTGGAGGGGCAGCGAGATGCCTGTCTGGTGAGCACCCCACCTTCTTCCCATCACTGCCCGCTGCTCACCTCCCCAAGACAGCTGGGACCCGCAAGTCCCCCAGATGCCTACAGAACCGGGCCTCCATCCTTCCGGCTGTACACCAAACATCTACTGAGCATCTTGGGTGTGCCGGAACCCGCTCTCTGGGAGCTTGCCTTCTCCTGAGGAGTCCCAGAACCAGCTCCAGCCCCATCACTGTGGCGGCGGACAGCGGGTGCTGTGATGGTCCGCAACTGGGCTCGGACACTGTAAGGTCCTGGTTGCAGTTCCTACTCTGCTACCCAGGATGCCAGTGTGGCTCGGGGGCCGTGAGCGCGAAGGTGTGGCACAGAGTGCTCCTCACCAGCAGTGAGCCCGCGGGCCTGTCCTCCAGGACAGAGAAATCCGCCCCCCGAGGGAACCCTTGCCACCTGCTGTGTTGGGTCCTGGGCTCTGTCCAGCCCTGAGCCACGTGGGTCCCTGACCTTGCCTTCTCTCCGCAGGGTGACTCCGGGGGCCCCCTCATGTGCCAGGTCGAGGGCACCTGGCTGCTGGCGGGCATCATCAGCTGGGGCGAGGGCTGTGCGGAGCGCGACCCGCCCGGTGTCTACATCAGCCTGGCTGCCCACCGCTCCTGGGTGATGAGGATCGTGCAGGGGGTGCAGCTCCGCGGGCACTCACAGGGGAACGGGCCCGCTCGGGGCGCCGGGCCGTCCCGGGGCCGCGTGCGTTAGGGATCTGGGGAGACGGTCGGCTGCGGGGGCCCCAGCCACCCGACTGTGTGCCTTTCCCGTGCGCCCTTCTCGCCGTTGTATGTGAGCCACCTGCCTCCGGGGGGCGCCTGCATGCCGGCACTGCCCCGCCCGCGGGAGCGCCTTTGTTTTCTGTGTGTATATATCCCTGGTGACGATTTTTACAGTTGTTTGTAGCCCTGCCCCCATATCTTATTTATTACAATTTCAATAAATTATTTATTCCCCCATTCCTGTTTTTCCAGGTATGGGGACATTGGGAGGCAGGGGTACACTTGGGATTAAAATGGGCGCAGGCGGGTGTGAGTTTGTCTGATGGTCCTGCCAGGGACCTAGCTGTCCTGTCCACCTGTGTTTCGTCATTCCGACCCCTGGCCTTTGCACTTCTTTCCTATGCCCCCCTCCCACCGGGAGGCCACATAGAGAGGAGGCAGGAGGCCCCCAACCTGCCTGTTGGGTTTCCCAAACTGGGCTAGCTAGGAGAAACCCGCCCATATGACAGTGGGTGTCCCCTCCCTCCCTCCCCTGAGAACCAGGTCTCCCGGATTCGGGCTGAGGCAGCCAAGTCCTCTGCACCCCCAGGAGCTGACGCAGGAGTGACTCACTGCTGATTCTGTGAGTCGTCCTGCCAAGACAGAGCAAAACAATGAGATGGCAGGTCTCTAGGCCTGCGACATGATGGGCTTGAGTCACCAGGCCTGGGCCCACAGGGGGTGGGAGCCAGTCCCGGGCCATGGAGGGTCTGCCAGCTAACAACCCCCTTCCCCCAGGACTGCCCCGCCCCCT
>NC_058407.1:139497595-139524695 GCF_002201575.2 Neomonachus schauinslandi
CTGGGACCCCCTCCTCACCCACCTGGGGTTCCCTGCAGCCGGTGCAATGTGCGGACTGAGGGCTCTGTGGTTGGTTTCAGGAGTCTGTGAACCTGATGGTGGTTCATACAAAGAGATTGCTTCTAAAAGAAAGTCAAGAAAACAGCTAGGTCCAGTCACACTGAAGGACTATTTACAAAGTGTCTCCAGCTAGAAATTGTCCGTGAAGCGAGTTTTTGAGAAGGCGGCACAGGGTTTTGGCTGGCTTGCTGTTTGGCACCCTTTATGGGGAGTAGCTTCAGAAACATTTGCTCCTGTTGTTTTGATGACCATCCTGTTGTTACCAGATCACAGTAGATGCCTTGGGGTTGGTTTTATAAAAAAACAAACACCACACTGGCCTCCTGCTCATCTGGGAACCAGCCTGGGGAGTGAACGGTGACTCAGGTGAGCGCCACATCCAAATCCTGGCCCTCCCCTTCGTGACCCAGGCCCCTCCTTACCTGCCACTCCCCCTGCCCCCTCTCCCACCTTCAGCCCCCCCTCCCTGGCTTGCTGCGCTGCCTCCTCCCTCTGTCCTCCAATATGGAGATCTGCCAGGGTGGTGATGGTGATGTCCCTGGGACACTCGGGTGGGGGTGGGTTCTCTCTGAGTTGGGCGGTGGGCCTCTGGGGAGCTCCTGAGCGCACCCTCCTGGAGGAGGCTGAGGGCAGGCTGGGCCCCAGAGTGGGGAACCAGCACCTGGGTCCCCCACTGCAACAGAATATGCAATGACTCCTTCCTCAGGGCTGGGGGGGTCCAGGAGGTGGCAAGGGAGTCAGCCCCACACCAGCAGAGAAGCCCCTTTGCTCCCAGGTTTGAGCCGGGCCCAGGAACACACCCCAAATCTGGACCACTCCGGGTGGGCGACTCACTGCTTTGGTTCCACGGACACCACCTGCCACCGGGGACCACAGAGCCCCTGGGCCTGCAGGTGGTCTCCTCAGGAGAAGTCCCAGGGGCCCAGTGGGCAGGAGTCTCCACCTGCTGCAGCCTCCCACAGGGAACAGCCCTTCCCAGAGCTCCCCAAGGTGACAAGTGTCATTCCAGCACGAGCTGCCTTAGCTGCAGGCTACTTGGTCTGTCCCTCCACATGCTCTCTCCTCAGATCTTTAACCCTTGAGGAGATGTCCACCCCCACACCTGGGACTCCACAGCGCTGCCCCCGCGTCCAGAGCAAGTGAGCACACACACACACTGAGCCCGGCTCTTCTGTGGTGGCAACCTCCTGTGCCTGGTAAGCCCACGCCTCTCCCTTGCTTCCTCCACCATCGAGACTGGAAAAGTGAAACGCTCACTTCCACAATCTCCCGCAGAGTTGCAAGAGCCTGTGGGACTGAGTGTTGGCCCAGGAGAGGGAAGCAGATGTCTGGTGGGTGGTTTCTTGGGAAGACAGCTTTTTCCTGATAAAAGGGACCTATTCAGCTGGCATCCTTTCCCATTCTCTACCTTCTAGTTTTGGATGTCGATGTGATGCTTAAACATCAGCAGCCATCTTATCACCATGAAGTGACAAGCTGCTGGGCGGAGTGACAGCAAAGCTTCAGGAGCTGTGAGTGTGAGGATGTGGCGGGCCCATTATCCAGTCTCCAACAGCTGCCTCCCTCCATGTGTCTGTGCTTCTAAGCCGCTGTTGGTCGATCTTCTTTTACTTGCAGCTAATTGCATTCCTAAGTGATATACCTGCTTCAAACCTCTGTTTTAGAATAGTTTTAGATTTATAGAAAACCCTTTTTTTTTTTTTTTAACAGAAAAGTCTTTTTGTTATTGTGAAAATGGTCATGTCACATTTCATCAATCACACATGTTTGGAGTTTTTTTCAAAGATTTTATTTTTATTTTTAATTATTTTTTAAGATTTTATTTGAGAGAGAGAGAGCATGAGTGGAGGGGAGGGGCAGGGGGAGAGGGAGAAGCAGACCCCCCCGGGCAAGGAGCCTGATGTGGGATTGGATCCCAGGACTCCGGATTCATGTCCTGAGCTGAAGGCAGATGCTTAACTGACTGAGCCACCTAGGCTCCCCAAGATTTTATTTTTAAGTAATCTCTCCGTTCAATATGGGGCTCGAACTTACAACCCTGAGATCAAGAGTTGCACAGTCCACCAACTGAGCTGGCTAGGCACCCTGCACATTTGAATTATCTAAAGTTCGAAGGCTTTGAGCTCATCCCTGCCCACAAGAATTCTGGACCTGCAGACGGTCCCCCCACTTAGTTTCAGGGGTCCCCAGGATGTAAGAATTTATCCAAGAATAAGTCTTTTCCTTGTCTCTCTTTCCTGCTTCAAGTCTCCTCATCAGTCCTGCCACCCACCAAGGCACCTGAAGGAGTCTCACCGTTGCCCCGGCTGACGGTGCCCTGGCGAGCTCACCAGCGTCCATGCCAAGTGCACCCTCCCCAAGTTCCCCAGATGGCCCTGGGAGTCTGGGGTTCCACACGGAGGAGGAGAGAATGGCCTCTCCCAGCTCCGAGCCGCACCTTGCCCCCTGCACCCAGGTGGTTGTGCTCAGAAGGTCACAAGGTTGCTCATGGACACGTCCCCTCGGGCTGTGTGTCTGATTTCCTGTCAGTCATGCGTAGGCAAGCCAGGACAAATGAGTTTTCAGAGGCTCAGCGCTCTCCAACCTTACGGAGAGGGTCGTCCCTTTCACAGAGCAAAGTCCGCTTTGCAGGCTCCTCCTGGTCCCCCAGCGTCTGCACGATGGCTGCCGCCGTGCTTCCGCCCTTCTTCACCTGCGGGCGTTCACACCTGGCTTGTACCCCTGGTTTCGAAGCTCCGCAACCATCCATACAGGTGACTCCCCGAGCTCTCCCCAAATGGCCCCTGGGCCCCTCAACCTTACCGAGACCCCAAGTGAATCCTATTATCCCCTCTGTCAGAATTTCCCATCCCAGCAAAAGGCAGGAGCCCATCCTTCCAACAGCTCAGTGTGAAAACCCCAGAGGACGGACACCCCCACGTGCTGGCGGGGGCCCCGGGCACCGGTGGGAACACGGTGTGGGGTGGCCTCTGCGCAAACCGGGCGACCATTTCCCGTGCAGCTGACCGACTCCTAAAATTTACCCAAGAGGGAAGAAAACCTACAGAGACCCTGCACGCAGACATTTAGAGCAGCTTTATTCTGAATCAGCAAATGCACTGGAAACCCATGTGCCCTCCGGCTGGCAGTTGGAAAAAAACACTGTGGGCGCCTGTTCGGGAGAATTCTGCTCAGCAAGCGAGAGGAGCAGACGGCACGCAAGGCCCGCGGACGCCCAGTGCAGCACGCTGAGGGGACCAGTCAGGCTCCAGAGCCACAGGGACAGAGAGCAGATGGGTGGCTGCTGCAGGCTGTGCTGGGGAAGCTCGCGGTCGCTGAATTTTCCTGTGTGTAATTACACCTCCATCAAAATGATTTAAAAACAACACAAACATGTGGAGGCCTCCTTGCCTCCTCGCTTTCCCTCATGGTCTACATTCAAGCCATCAGCAGACCTGTTGGTTTTACTGCGTCTTGGAAATATGTCCAGATGTGTCCACTTGTTCCTATGCCGGGCCCAGCCACCCTCCACACGATCCTGCATTTCAGCAGTGGCCTCCTCGCTGGGCTCCCTGCTTCTCCTCTTGCTTCAGCAGCCGCAAGACTGGCTTTCTCCAAACCTAAGTAACGTGTCCCACTCCCATTCAGAACCCTCTGCTGGCTTACTTTACTCAGAGGGAATGACGTCGTCCTTCTGGCCTCCCCGCCCCCTCCCCCTCCTTGCTGGGGAGCTGCAGCCCCAGGGCTCCCAGCTGTGCCCCGGAACACCACAGGCACGCTCCTGCCTCAGGGCCTTTGCACCTGCAGCCTCCTCTTCTGCCACATGACTGCAGGCTCCTGCCCCCACTTCCTAGGGAACTGCACTCAGATGCTAAGTCACCATCCTGTTTACAAGAGCAGTGTTCCCTCCCTCCCCTTTTGCTTCTTTCTTTGCTCTCTTTTTTCCAGGACATTTATTACTATTTAACATACTACATTGCAGGGCGTTTCAGTCACCCCAAAATCCTCCTGTGCCCCTTCCTGGTCAGCTCCCCTGTCCCACCTCCCGGTCCCCAAGTGACCACTGATCTCCCTTCTGTGCTTCCTAGCGTTTTAGGTAAATGGAATTATCCAGCATGTGCTGTCTTGTACCTGGCTTCTTCAGCCTCAGTGGGATGTCTTGGGGGCCGCCCAGGCTGTGGCGTGTCTTCATTGCTGGTGGTGTTCCTGTGTGTTCCCAGGAGACCGCAGCGCTGAGAGCCTTCACCCATTCTCGTGTTGATGGGCATTCGGGTTGTTTCTGGGTTTTGGCTATTACCCATCAAGCTGCTGTGAACACTTGGAAGTTTTTATGTGGACATATTTTCATTTCTGTTGAGCCAACCAACACCCAGGAGTGGAATAAACTGTGTATGTTTCACTTTTTTTTTTTTAAGATTTTATTTATTTATTTGAGAGAGAGCACGAGACAGGGAGAGGCAGAGGGAGAAGCAGGGAGCATGATGTGGGCTCGATCCCAGGACCCCAGGATCATGATCTGAGCCGAAGGCAGATGCTTAACCAACTGACCCGGGTGCCCCTGCATATTTAACTTTTAAAGAAACCACCAACTCCTTTCCCAAGTGATTGTTATCGTCTGATCTACCTGCCAGCATCATGAAAGGTAAGGGTCCCAGCGTCTCCAATCCTCACCTCCTGATGAGAGCCCTCCTAGCCGGGGGGCCGGGGCGGCCGGGGAGGGGGGTGGGCTGCTGTGGTATCTCAGGTGGTCCCACTTTGCGCTTGTCTGATGACTCATGGTGTGCGGCGCCTGCTCCTAGACTCATGTGCCCCTCGTATTTCTTCTCTTGTGATTTGCCTATTCAGACCTTTCGCACTTAAAAATTTTTGGTCTGATTATTGAATGGTAGGACTTCTTTATTCTGGCTGTAAATCTTTTGACAGAGCAATTACATATTGTAGAATCTCTTTTTATTTTTGTAGAAAATGTAGATATGTGTTTTATGTCTTCTTCCTCCTCCTATTTTTTAGTTATTCATTTTTATTGTGTTTTACAGTTGTATTATTGTATTTTACAAAAGTATATGCTTATGGTCTTTTTAAGGTTCCCAGAGCCGATTCCAGCATGGTGGGGGGCGGGACTCCTCAGATACCACAGGGTGCCCAGAATTCAGCTCAGTTGTGACACCGTCCATCCAGGGACAGCGTCAGCCCCACAGGTGAGGGGCTCAGCCCACTCCCACCCCAGACGCCAGTCCCCAGTCCTGTGCTTTTGATCACAGCCACAGAGTGGAGGGTCCCTCCTCCGTCCCTCCCCTCCAGCCCTTCCAGTCCGCTAGCGCGGCTCACAGAGCTCAGGGAAACACGCACTTTCCCAGCTTATGGATGGATTGGACCATGTGAGCACAGGGAACCAGAGGCTGCCTGAGGGCCAGGGAGAGAGCAGCCCTCCCTGATGCCTTCATCTCTGACTCCCGTCAGCCAGAACGGAGGGAACACAACTGAGTGTCCTGCCCCCCAGTTGTGGGATTGCTGACAGCGGCCCGAGCAGGTCAGGACCGCGAATGACCACAGTAGACCGCGAACAAGTCGTCCTTTACCCCAGGGAGTCTGAGAAGCATTTCTCCCGCACCTGCTCAGGAGCGGTCACAGCGTGTCCTGGCAGCTTGGGACAGTCTAGGGTGACGCCTGTCCTGCTGGGATTATCGTTAAAAAGAAATCACAGGCCCCAAATGGTGTCACTTAGGCCAAGTCTCCCACCTGGAGTTTAACCCCTGACCTGTTTGCCTCCCCCAGAAACATAGTCTTAAGCGGTGGGTGGGGGGCTTTCTGGCTGGAACCATTGAGGTCATCTGTCCCCGCAAGCCTGGCCATCCCGCAAAGAAGGTATGGTAAGCCACCTTAGACCCTTGTCCTGCCCTGGAGGGAAAGCAGCCTTGCCTGGAGCCATCCTCTCTTTCCTTCTGCTGTTCACTCCTTGCCCGCCCCCCTTCTTGTGAACAATCTCCATTTTGTACAACGCAGAGCTCCCCATGGCCAGACCCATGCATCGCTGATAAAGCCAATCCAGTCTTCACATTTACTCCATGGGATTTTGTTTCTTAACATGATCCGTGCTCTCGTAAGTGTCCCAGGAGCTGGATAAATTATGTAGTCCGCCCAACAGTGACTCAGCTGAACCAAGGGCCCCCGGCCCCTTGGAGCCCCCTGATTTTCAATCTCTGTCCCCCTGCCCCAGTCACCATGGCCACCAGCTGGCCACTTAGCAGATCCAGCACCAGCTGGATCTCCCAGCTCTGGCCTGTGGCACGCCCGCCACCTCCCACCCTCCCTGCCAGCAAAACAGGGGCAGCCCCCAGGGGCCCTGGCAACCATTAACCAGCTTGAGGGCCAGTGCCCTCTGGCCCTGTGTCCGAAGCAGGGACACGACCATACCTGTGGGAGCTGGCTCAGCATTTGGGCATTCGCGCACCCTCTGTCACAATAACCTCCCTCAGCCTCTGTGAGGCCTGGGGGACCTGCTTTCAGTCCAGTTGGCCCACTTCGGGGTGGGGGGTTGGGCAGCCACGGTGTCCCCCATGCCCCTCCCCTCCCTGGAGGTGGCTGTCTGGAACATTCCAGGGAGGAGTTCAATGTCAGGAGCTCGGGGCTTACAGGAGTAGTGAGCCCTGGTGGAGGGAGACGACAGGGCAGACGGGATGGTCCTGAGGCATCGGCCCTCCGGGGGCCAGACCAGCCCCAGCAGCCTCCTGGGAGCTGAGAACCACCTGCTGCTCAGAAGGCTTGCTGCCTCAGCCACACATCCCGGGTGCTCGGGAATGTTCCCTGGCCCTGTGGAGTGGCCCTCAGAGCCTCTCCTCTGCTGTCCCTCCCCCGCCCCCTCTCCTCTGCCTCCTGGGCCCTACAGAGTCCCACAACTTTCTCTCGCTCATCACTTCCCTGTGCTCTTTTGCTAAACTCTCCAGCTCGTCACTCTTCACGAGGACCCTTCCAGAAAGCAGTGAGGAGAGGACAGGAAGAATTACAGGTAAACAAAGTCCCTCACTTCCTCAGCCTCTGTGCTTCACATTTGATGATGGCCGTTTCCCAGCGTGAGCCCAACCACCCAGGAGCCGCAACTCGCTGCCCTGGGCCGTGGTGCCATGCAGCCCTGTCCCCGGGGCCTCCTGCCCCATGTCCGTCTGCGCGTGTCCACTGTGTGCGTGCATGTGTGTGTGTGTGTGTGTGCGCGCGCGCGTGCACATGTGTGTGCAGTGGACAGGTCTGTGTGTGCTCGGGGAGCCCAAACATTCAGGGCAGTAGGCAGTGAGACTACTCAGCTCCTGCCCCCAGGGGCGACTCCCGAGCCCCCTCCCCTCCCAGCCTCCCACCTCTGCCAAGGCCAGTGAGAGGGAAGGAGCCCGAACCAGCAGCCAAATTCACGGGGAGATTTTCCCAGCCCGCCACGACTGCAGCACAGACACAAGCCTCTTTGTCTTCTGTCCCTTGGGCCCCCCCAGAGGTGGTATGTGGGGAGGATTTAGAAGACTGACCTTTCTGATTAAAACGCTCCACCCGACCTCCACTGACTGCAGCAGACAAAGGAGGTTCTCTTGTGCCTGGTGTGGGGGAGGGGTGTGGGTCCTGGTGCCTGGTGTGGGGGGAGGGGTGTGGGTCCTGGTGCCTGGTGTGGGGGAGGGGTGTGGGACCTGGTGCCTGGTGCGGGGGTGGGGGGGCCCCCTGCCCTGAGGAGGTGGGTGGGAGGCTAGCATGGAGGATATTCATTACCTCCTTAGCCCCTAGTTGCCGTGCATACCCCTGCACAGCTGAATGTCTCTCAGGGCCACTCCCCACCCGTGACTGATTAGTCCGTGGACTCTGGCAGGCCCTGGGGCTAGTGACACCTCCCAGAGACAAGGTAGGGCCAGGAGCCGCACAGCTCAGTGTTGTGTAAGAAGAAACAGTTGGTGGCCAACACATAGCGTCTGCTGGGGTTGAGCCGGTACATGGTTAAGGAAGTAGTTATATTTACTCGAATGTTCCTGAAGGCTGACTTCAGCACAAAGGCCAACTCTGAGGAGCAGGAACCGGGTGCAGGTTAAACAGTCCCTTCAGCTGGCCCCTGGGTTCAGGTCTGGCATGGACCTCATCTCTGAACTTGTCGTGAGTCAATGAGAAGAAATTCACAGGTAGTGGAAACCAGCCTGCGAGAACCCCGTGCCGTGGAGTGCTGAAGCCCTGGGCACGTGGGGCGCGGGGTCCCCCAGAAAAACGGGAACGTAGTGCCCACCCCGCAGGTGTGTGCCGGGGTTGAATGAGGGAAGGCTTGTGAAGCCACTGAGCATCAGGCCTGGCCCCAAGCAGGTGCGTGACGGATGTTAGCATTCCTCCATGCATCCGTCCACCCCCTTGTTCCGGGAGAAAGATCCGTACTGACAAGCGTGCACACAGCACGAGCTGCACTTGGAGGCCGGTGGCCTTCAGCACAGAATTGCTCATCACCATGGAGACTGGTGCACCCTGACCCTGCCCGGCGCCGGAGCCTCAGCTCACACACGACCCCCTGCAAACACCTGGGGCTGTTTCTCTCGGCTCTCCTGTCCTGTTTCAAGTTGCCCCTGGCAACTTTTCTTTCTGGAACCCTCTCGTCCTCAGACAGGTTCTCTCTTTCCTAACGCCAGCTTCTGTAGCCAGGTGTCCTATTTATCAAACTTAACCCTTTTACATGCCTAAATCCATTTTATTTTTTTTTTAGTTCATTTTTCAGTAATCTTTTTTTTTAAAGATTTTATTTCTTTATTTGACAGAGAGAGACACAACGAGAGAGGGAACACAAGCAGGGGGAGTGGGAGAGGGAGAAGCAGGCTTCCCGCCAAGCAGGGAGCCCGATGTGGGGCTCGATCCCAGGACCCTGGGATCATGACCTGAGCCGAAGGCAGACGCTTAACGACTGAGCCACCCAGGTGCCCCTATTTTTTAGTAATCTTTACATCCAATGTGGGGCTTGAACCCATAACCCTGAGATTAAGCATCACACGCTCCTCCGACTGAGCCAGCCAGGCACCCCTGCCTAAATGCATTTTAAAACCCTGGAAGAGGGGCGCCTGGGTGGCTCAGTTGGTTAAGCGACTGCCTTCGGCTCAGGTCATGATCCTGGAGTCCCGGGATCGAGTCCCGCATCGGGCTCCCTGCTCGGCGAGGAGCCTGCTTCTCTCTCTGACCCTCCCCCCTCTCATGTACTCTCTCTCATTCTCGCTCTCTCAAATAAATAAATAAAATCTTTAAAAAAATAAATAAATAAATAAAACCCTGGAAGTTGGGGCGCCTGGGTGGCTCAGTCAGCTAAGCGTCTGCCTTTGGCTCAGGTCATGATCTCCAGGTCCCAGGACCGAGTCCTGCACCGGGCTCCCTGCTCAGTGGGGAGACTGCTTCTCCCTCTTCCACTGTAGCCCCCCTGCTTGTGCTCACTCTGTCTCTCTCTAATGAATAAATTTTAAAAAACTTAAAAGTAAATAAATAAAACGAACACCGGAAGTAGATACATCGAAATGCTGACAGTGGATACCTCTGGGTAACGGGACTTCTTTTCAGTATAGCTCTCTATTCCCTAATTCCTGCAGTGTACGTGGATGACTTTGGTAACAGGAAAAAATATTATACAATTACATTTCATGGAAGAGTTGATTACGATTTCTATTCCCTCTCCCCCGGCTGCCAGTTTTTTGCCATTTTGGGAGCATCTGAAATGTCTTTAGTCTCTTCATCGAAGGACTTTTGCATCACGGTAGCAGGGACATTCCAAACTTCAAATGAGAAAGTTAAGGCCTCAGAGAAAATCCTCTTCCCCAGAACAGGCACACCGGCGTGCACTTCTGCCCCGAAGCGTGAGCCCAGGCCAGAGCAAATGGAGCTGGGAATGGGCTGGAGCTCTCCTTTACTGAGTTGTCAGCGAGTCACTAGATCCTCTCTTCACCTCACACACCAAGATAACAGCCAGAAGGAAAAGGAAGGTCAGTATAAAATACCAAACAACTGGGCAAAGGTTTGGTGTGAGACAGCCCAGAGGAAGACAAGGGAGCAGGTAACAGATGCAGAAAGACGCCCAGGAGTGGCAGTGACCGGATGGCCTGTCGGAGGCTGACAGTGCCAAGTGTTGGCACGGGTGTGGAGCACCTGGAGGGCTCGGGCACAGCTGTCGGGAATTCAGAACCTTGGAAAGCTGTCTCGCCATTTCTTCTAAACTTAAACCTACACTGACGGTGTGAGTCATCGATCCCACGGTGAGACGTTTGCCCAGGACAAATGGAGACAGATATGTCACAAAAATTCATGCACGCACGTTCACAGAATCTTTATTCCTAATAGCTCAGACAAACAGCCCCAGTGTTCATTGGCCGGTACACGGATAGATAACCACTGCTCAGCGGTAGAAGGGGAAGGAACTGGTGAAGTACAGATCACACAGACGAACCTCCGAACCCTAACGCTGGGCGAAGGAAACCAGACACAGAGGAGCACATACCATCTGATTTCGTTTATTTGAAATTTTAGAAAAGACAACACCAATTTATAGTGACCAAAAAACAGATCAGTGATTCTCTGGAACTGGGTTTGGGAGGAGATGGACTCCAGGGGCCCTGCAGGGGTGACAGAAACTTCCTTCATTGTGAGTGTAGTGGTAGTTACACCAGTGGATGTTTGTCAAATTTTTATCAAACTTCACTATGAACATAGATGCCTTTTACAGTGTGGACAGTGTACCTCCAGAAAACGGAGTGGGAAACCAAAACAGGAAAACTCAAAAAGAGTGCAGCTGACCCTCAACACTGTTGCAGGCCCATGACCTAACTAGACAAAACCGTGAACGGACACGATAGCAGGAAGCAGACTTCTCTGTGCAGCGTGTCTAAGGTCAGTCAGACCAGTGAGGAAGTATCGGGAGTGAACGCCTAGTGGGTTTGGGGTCCGGGGCTTCCGTCTCAGTGATGAGGAACGTCTGGGGCTAGATGGTGGCACTGATACCGCACGGCACTGCTCAGGCGCTAAATGTCGCGGTGGTCTATACTTTAAAATGGCTTAAAGGGCAAACCCTCTGTGTATCTTACCACGATAAAAATATCCGCCAGCCTCGTACAGCAGTGAATTGATATGGAAAACATCACAGAACACCTCCTTTGCTGGAAAGCCCCAGAACGATGGGGTCCGGGGTCAGGGAGCGGGAGCCCAGAGACGATACTCTGTGCCCAAAGGCACGCCAGGGTGGGGGCTCAGACCTCTGGCTCTGAGGTTTGGAGCTCCAGGGAGATGGACCCCACTCTGGACCCCCGTCAGACTCATGTGGGGTGAAAGGGAGAGGTGCGCCCCTCAGCGGGGTGCAGGACAGACCACAGCACATAGCCCGTCGTTCTCAACCTTGGCCTACTGCACTTTGGGGCCAGAGAGTTAGGTTTTGCGCATGTGTATGCGGGGGCTGTCCTGTGCATTGGATATGTACCAATGTCTCTTGCCTCTATCCCCTCAAGGTCTGGACACCTACCCAGTTGTGACAACCCAAAATGTCTTCTTACATGGGCAGAGGTCCCCTGGGGGCACCACTGACCCCAGGAGGGAACCACTGCTCTAAGCAAAGGGGGTTGGTCCTAGCCTTGGGAAAATCCGTGGCCCTCTCCATAAAACTGAGTCCCCCATGACGGAGAGTCTCCCCAGGGGCAGGGCAGGCCTGCCCGGCCTGCAGGAGCTGCCCGTCTATAAAACACAGCTTCTTACCAAATCACCCTCTGTCACCAGAGGAATCCCTGTGATCAGCTGGTTCTCTTGGACGGGTCCCTGCAGCCTCCTGACTGACACAGGCCCTGGAAACGGCATGCGAACCCCTCGCTGAGGACCCTGACGTCTGGCCGGTAGGGACGTGCTAGCTGGCTGTGGGTTTTTGGCTCCTCACCCACGAGCACAGGTTTGGGGCTCTGTTCGGGCCTGGGCCCATGTTTGCCTGGGGATCCCTGCTCCACTGTGTGGAGGGCCCCACCTATTATTAGTTCCCCCCCCGGGGTCCTAGTTGGCTCATCTGTAAAATGGGGCAAACATCGCTTATTCTCAGTAGGAGCAGACGAGATGGTGGCCCAGCACTCGGCTCGGTGATCAGCCCATGGTGACAAAGAAAGCTCAGGCCGCCTGATCGCAGGTATAGGCCCTGGCCTCGGCCAGACCCGCTCCTGGCCCTCCCTCCTTCCTTCCAGGAAGCTGCCTCAGGGAGGCGGAAGGAAGGGACCTGAAAGGGCAGCCAAACCCACAAAAGGGTTTCCAGCTTGGGCCTCGGCCTGTGAAACCACAAGCCCTTTGTCTGCCTCCTCCTGGTGCCCTTTCCCCGAGAGCTGCTCGCCTGAGGGCTTAGCTGGAGGTTCTGGAGGCCCTGCCCTCTGCCCCCACCCCTGGCATCCCAGCAGCCCAAGGGGAGTCTCTCCCAGGCCTTGGGGGGAGCTGCTCATCACCCCGGCCACCTCCCCGGGTTGGCTGCCCCTTCCCCTCAGCTAGAAGTGCCAGGGTGGGAGCGCCCGGCACATCCCACGGGGACGAATGGGTTGTGCCCCTGGGTGGGCGCATTGGATCAAGCTAATGGTGCACGTGGCCGCAAGCTGGGAGACCTTCGGGAGAACCAGGGCCAGGGAAGGGGCAGAAGCTGGATGGGAGTAATGAGGAGCCCGGGGGCGCCCAGAGCCGGGTGGCAGGTGTCCCTCCTCTAGCATCTCTATGGCGGGAGGTGGGTGGTAATGGGCAGCAGCGGCAACAAGGGTCATGCTCAGAACTTGTCCCTGGGATTGAATCTGGCCTTGGCCGCTAACTCCCTGAGTGACCTCGGGCAAGGTGCTAAATGCATCTGCGGCTGATTCTTCAGCTATCAGATGGGAATAAAGCAGGGATGTGATGCCCGAGTGAGTGCTGGGACGCCAGGTGTTTTATGAGTCCCTGGATGGTGCAGCGGGGAGGGGACCGCTTTTAGAGTGAACCTAAAAAGAGCTTAGGCAAGTCCACCCAAAGGCAGAAGGAGTGGGGCCTCCTCGCATGTTCTTCTGCTCTAGGCAGGTGCTTCGGCGTCTTGCCCCCTTGAGGCGCCCATCTCAGGCAGGGCCTGTCTGCTTTCTTCCTCCCCACGTGCCCAGGGCTGTTGAGGGCTGGGGGAGCCCCAGCATTTAGGATGTAGTTATACTTTAAAAAAATGCAATGTTTGATATTTACTTCAGTAAAAAATTGTTTATCTGAAATCCTGAAATTTGTTTATCTGGCAGCCCTCCTTGAGAGCAGGAATGAGCTGGGGTTAGGAGCAGCCTGGAGCTTGGCTGGAAGACCATCGGGCCATCTCTGTCTCTTTTCTGCTGTTCTGTGTTCATCGGTCTTCCTCTCCCACTCGAGAGTGAAGGCTGAAGCTGGACACGGCTGCCCCGTGGCTCCTGGGGACACGTGACAACACGGGGCACATGCAGGGCCTGACTTGCCCATCTTGGGCCAAGGCCCATCTCTGGTCCACCGGGCTCCGTGTGGCTGCCTCAGCCTCACCCAGGTGTGCTGGGGGAGGGGTAGTGGTGAGCGGGCACCCCTTGCAGGTGGAGGGCCCAGTGGGAAAGCTGCACCCCCCCGCCCCGCTTCGAGTCTTGCTCCGCCGGTAAGGCATGAGGCCTTGTCCATGAGGCCTGTCCCGGCAGTGGTACGGAGGGGAGGGAGCAGTCCTGAGCTCGGGTCTGAGGACAGGTGGACGGAGCGCCTGTCCAGGAGACCGACGTGTGCTTTCTGAGTGGGGGCGCCCCAGCCACTGGAGTGCTGTTCCACAAGGGGAAGAGCTGACCACTTCTGAGGGACAAAGCTGGGTAGACAGCAGGAAGGACTTCCTAGCTGGGGGGGGCATGGAGGCCAGGCAGGTGTTGAGGGAGATGGTGGTTTGGGAAGCCCGCCTCCTTCCTGGCATCCAGCAGAGGTTTGGGGCTCCCCACACCCCACAATACGGGGCCTCCATAGGCCACAGGCCGGTGTTGGTGCTGTGGATAGGCAAGCACGTCACCACAGGGGCCACCAGGCACCTGCCCTGGGCAGCTGCGCTGGAGCACCCCCAGGGCACCAGGCCACCCCCCGGGCACCCAGCCTCAGACTCCAGAACGCAGCTCCCATCTGCCCCGCTGACGGCCCCACGCAGTTTCTCCTGCCTCTCGGAACCGGCTTCACGTGGGGACTGGCCCGAAGGAGCTGTGACCTCAGGGTCCCGCCCTAGTGACCAGACAGCCAACGATGACCCATGACCCACGTGCGGATGGCCACTCAAGGAGGCCACCTGCTGGGTTCTGACAGGGGCCTGGGTCCCCCGGCCCAGAGATCAGGTGACCCCGGGCTGGTACGAAAGGCCCGGCCAGAGCGCCGCTGAGTGCTTGTTAAATAAGGGTTCACACAACTGAACCCGCATGGTCCCTGTCACCAAGGGGAGTGGGCCCTGGGTGCCCCCAAGCCCCCTCGCCTGGTTCTGGCCCCCTGTGGTACACTATGCAAGTCTCCACAGCGCCAGGGTGCGGGCCGCCCAGGCAGGGCTCCGTTAGGAAGAGGCACGCGGTGCTTGCCGGGGGACCATGCAGCACTTCCTGGGAGCCAGCTCACAAGCCAGGGACTGTGCTTTGCAATCAGTGGGCACGACTGCCCTGAGCTGGCCCCTTACCCACCTCTTCCTCCTCTTCCTTGGTTCCCCACCCATCCTCCTCTCTTCCTGTCTGATCCTGGCCACAAGGCAATGACTGCTCTCCCTCTTCAAGCTGACACTGTCCCATTTCTGACCATCCTCATGGCCATACGGGGTGGGGGGTATTGGGAGGTGGGGTCCCCCCTTGAAGCTGCCAGCCTGTGAAAGTGGTCAGGAGTCTGAAAACAGATTTTCCTGTTAGCAGTCCAGGGGCAAGAAGTGATACACTGGAGCTCGCCCTTGGGCCCAGGAGAGCAGCCCCCCAGCTTCTCCACGACGCCGGAGGAAAACAGCCAGATGTGCTCATCACAATGTGTCCTCACATGTGTTCTCCAAATACCCTTTACTACGACAGATCACGTGGCACGTCTGAAAACACCCATAATTTTGAAGTTGGGACAAGTGTGAATTTCAAGATATTCGGGACAACTGTCATCGTCAAGGTCACGGGCACTGCTGATGAGCTAGGTGAGGTCACACTCACATGTGAAGAAAACACAAAATTTCCAGTAGAAAACAATGAAAATAAACAGGTGACTTTTTTCCCCCCAGCCAAGTTCGTGGATTCTCTGAAAGTTGCCCATGGACCCCAGGTGAAAACCACAAAATGGGTCCCAACCAGCATTTAAAGGATAAGAAGCAAAACAGAGAAAAATGTCAGCATGTGTCTGGGGTTCCCAGCCCAAGCAAACCCCAGCCTTCCCGCTTGCTGCTGTGTGTGACCCAGGCCAACCCGCTGGGCTCTGTGTGCCTCAGTTTGCTCATTTTCCAGATAGGAGCCACTGAAGGCCCGTGCCCACAGTGGGGTGGTTCAGGTGCAGCCAGACCCAGCACCCCGCACCAGTAGCCAGCGTTTGGCTGTGTGCGTGCTCGGTGGCAGGGTGCAGAATGCATCTTCCCGCGGCCACTGCCCCTGATGTTTGCAAGCCTTGTCGCTGGAGGTCCCTGGGACTCAGATTCCAGGCTCAGGATGGGGCTACAAAGAACGGGCAAGGTCTCGGGTCTGCATTAATTCCCCAGGCTGCTATCACAAATCACACCTCCCGGAGTCCTGTCTTCAGCTGCCTCTGGCCCTCGCCTTCGCCCATGCTAGTCGCTCTGCCCAGAATGCCCTCCTTCCCTTGTCTCTACCGGACCAGGTCTCCCTCCGCCTTCAGGCCCATATGCTGCCTCCTTCAGAAAGGCTTCCCTGCAGCACAGCCCCATCGCCCTGCCTCTATGCACGTGCCCACACACGATGCCCTACATGTGTCCCCGTCAATGGAGAGGCCACCACCTGCTTCTGCTTCCACCCGCTACAGGGCACCCTTCAGTTGGACACCTGGCCTCTTTTAACCAGTGCCCAGGGGAATCCAGGCCCTGGCAGATGTGTGCTGAGCGAGCGAGGAAGTGAATGGCTGGGCTTCCCTGAGGCCCGTCACATACTCAGAGAAGACCGGGGCTGAGCCTGGGCTGTCAGAGGCCAGCTGGATGGGCTTGGGGGAGGGGCGGGGTGGAGGGTGACCTGGGAGCCCAGACTCCTCAAAGATGCAAGATCTTTGAGGCCCAGGATCTGCCCAGGCAGAATCCCCGAGGCCTGGGGCATGGGACCTGCTCCTTCCTTACCCTGCACCTCCACCGCAGAGGCCTTGTCTCCCCTCCCCACCCCAGCTGGGAAAGCTTTGGTCACACCCTGGACCCAAGAACCACACCTGGACACACCATTCTTGCAGAAGCTTTATTTATTGGCAGATTCCAATTTGAGGCCCAGACTCAGCTATTCTCAGCCCCCTTGGCTCAGCTGGAGCACTGCGTGTCTCTAGTGCTGTTTGGTTCAGTGGTCCACTCCTCATCCTCTGGAGGGTAGTCCCACTCAAAGCAGAGGCCCGAAAGGCCTAAAAGCTTATGCTGGCCACAGATTCCCGTGAGCACCTTCCCGTCCTCACTGGGGGAGACGATGAAGGTGTTGCCACTTTCCTTCCCAAACGTGGCATAGCGCCCTTGATCTGTGGATATGATCAGGGACCGGATAAACACCCTGTAGGAGCCATAGATCATTTGGATGTGTTCTCTTGGCTGCAGGATGAATTCCTGGGTAGTCCCACCTGGGGCGCCGAACACTGTGCTCCAGGACACGCCACATCTCACCTGGATACTGGGACACGGGAAGAGTTGGAGGCCCAGAGCCAGGCTGACCCACCACTCCCCGGGCGCTCGATCCCCCTGCAAGGACAGCAATCCTGTCATGATAGGTCAGCGGCCCCACCCCGTGGACAGAGGTGCTGCTCTCAGACCCCCGCTCTGATGTTTTTGGGCTCTGTGAGCTTGGGCTCATTACCCAGCCACTCCGGGCCTCAGTTTCCTTATCTAAAAAGTGGGAGTGGTTTGGGGGGGGCAGGCAGCGAGATCATTTGTAAGGGGACCCTCAGGTGGTGCCGGCCACTCTCACTGCGCACAGTGGGGAGCTGTCCCCAGCCCAGCTTGGACTTTGAACCCCAGCTACCGGCAAGACCAGGTCACAGGCCTTAGAAGCAAGTGACCCCCACAGTTACCTGGGGGAGTTCCACTAGCTCTGCTCATCGGGGCTTCCCTGTTCCCCCCCCACACCTCCTCCCCCCGGCCCTGGCCACACTGTGTCCCCTGAGGCACCTGCTGTGCTCCCCAGGACCCTGGGCGTGCAGAGCACGGGTCCGCCCAGGCCTGGAGCTGCGGCCCGGCTCTCTGCCTCCACACATGTCTGCTGACTGGTGTTCTGCCTGCAGTCCTTTTTGACCTCACTGCCTTTCCTCTGACCCTCCCCTGGACAGACCACCCCCTGGGTTCCCCATCGGGCATCTGGGACTGAGAGGCTGTTTGGCGTTGAAGGGAGAGAGGAGGGAGAAGCATCACCTACCCCTCTTTTTAGGTCAGCCCAGGAAGCCAGGCAGGACTTGCGGACAGAACGGAAGGGGCTGGTGGGCCGGGGAGGACGCGCAAGGACAGGGACAAACAGGAAGGTGGTGGCTGGTGGCTCCAGAACTCCCAGGGTCATTGGGAGACCAGCGCAGGTACAAGGGGACGAGGTGCGAAACCCCCCAGTTCCCGAGGCTGTGGTGACAGGGCTCTGGGCCCCGCTCCTACTCACCTCTTCACCAGGCCCAGGAGACCCACAGCCACCCGGATTCCGGTGATTTCACAGTCGCTGGAGGTGCTGAAATATTTGCCTCCTCCTTCCCCATACATCTCTAGATGGACGAGGGGACCGGGTGGGGAAGAGAAGAGCACCACAGGCTGAGGTGGAGTGTATCCCTGCCCCGAACTAGACGTGGCCCTCCAGGCAGCCGGCGCGGTCCCAGGACTGGAGTCGGTCTGTGGCGAGGGGTGAGCGTGCCCCTCTGGGGAACGGGCTGGGGCAGGGGTGAGCGTGGCCCCCCGGGGGACGGGCTGGGAGGGGTGAGTGTGGCACCCTGGGGGGACGGGCCAGGAGGGCCGGGGTGAGCGTGGCCCCCCGGGGTGGGGGGCAGACCCAGCCAGACTTACGCTTTGCCCAGCAGGTGGTGCTCCACAGGAGGGCGAGAGTCAGCCACAGCAGCATGGCCTTTGGATGGTGAGTCCCAAGGCTCCTGGAGGGAAGAGGGCAGGCCACTGACTCTGAGGGGGCCCCCGTCGGACCTCGCCAGGCCCCTTCGTGGGAGGGGAGCGCCGCCCGTACCTGTCCACGAGAGTCCGTCGCCCAGTCCTGGCGGCGCAGCGTCTTGTGCCTGGGTGCTCTCCGCCCGGCCCTTTATACCCACCCCATCCCCGTGGGCCCCCATCCAGAAGGAAGGAAGTAGGGCCACCAGGGCAACAGGAAGGAATTGCGGTCAGCTCTTTCTGGGGGAATCCCAGAGGCATCCTGGGGGAGGCTCCCAGGCGCACTGTGTTTATTGTCTTGGGCTCATGGCCTACACAAAACAGGACAGTGACAAGCGTTTCTCTGCCACCTCCAGGTCTCTCTCCTCAGCACCTGGACTAGAATGGGGGGTTGCTGGGAGTCCCCCCAGCTTGGCCAGACAGGCCTCCACCCACCGGGGAGCTACAGGCCAGGTGCCCACAGGGGCTCCTGCCTTGTGCACAACCGGGCCCAGGACCTTATTCAGGCCTGTGTGGAGCTTGGTGTCTTGTGGGCTTCCAGGAGCTCAGGCCGACCCTCAGAGAGAGCTGGACTGTGTGCCTGGCTCCAGGTTTAAGAGACACCCAGGGGTTGGCGCCCCGTGCTGTGTCACTTGGAAGACAGTGACAATCTTTGTGCCCAGAGCAGATGTAGCTGGGATGGGCCGGCCTCAACGGTAGTGCTCCCCGGGGTTGGCCGGGGCATGACCGGGCACAGAGGGTCGGAGAGAGGGCGATTCTCTAGGCCAGTGCCTCTGGGGGCTCCTGGGGTCAGGCCTAGGTGTCAGACTTAACGTGGGAGGTAACGGGGTACTTTTCAAGGGCTGCAGATCTGAGGCCCCTGCCGGTGCTGCCGCTGGAGCCAGACTGGGTCCAAATCTTGGCTTCCCTGCGTGTGAGGCGTGCTGTCCAGGGAGCTCCCACCACCCCAACAGATGGTTGGGTCGTCTTTTGTCCGCGAGCTGGGATAGAGCCTCCTCTTGGGTGTTATGAGAATTCAAGGATCCTTCTCCTGCAAGGGCCTGAGCACCCGGGTCTCACCCGTGCTGCCAGGTGGGCAAGGTGGTTCTGGGCCGTGTCCTTCGAAATTGCAAAAGATCGGAAACAGCACACTTGTCCATTTGGGGGGCGGTGTCGGCAGCGCCAGGGAACGCTCTGAGGGCGCGAGGAAGGAGGGATGCACGGCCCAGGAGCCAGGCTGGGTGTTCAGGAAGGTCCCATCTGGTCACAAGAAGAGGGTGCAGAGAACGGCCTCCTGTGCGCACAGACCCACTCTGGAAGCACTGGCTCACCTACTGGTTTCACTGGGATGGCAGTGTTGGGGGACTGGGGACGGGGTGGAGGCCCTGTCTACACCCCACCGAGGTATCTGGGCCAGGGGTTAGCAGAACCCCGGGGAGCACCCCACTCCCACCCATTGTAGCACAGCCTGGGAGCTGAGAACACTTTTTACAGTTCTCAGTGGTTAGAAACAATTCAAAAGAATAGCACTTTGTGACACATGAAAATCCTGTGAAACTCCGATGGCATTGCCCATAGAGTGTTCCAGGCACACAGCCAAACCCATTCACGTCACCCCACAGAGCTGAGCAATTATGACACTTTGTGACCCAGAAAACCTGCCCCGTGTATCCTCTGGCCCTTCACCCACAAAGTAAGTGATCCTGGAGGCTCCCTGGTCCCCACTCTGGAAGAGAGGCAGCCCATCTACAGCATTTACCAGCCAGCCCTCCGTGGGGAGAGCACAGAGCTGCTTTGGACGTGGCCCTTCCTTCCTGGCCTGCGCTGGTCTCTCTGGAGAGGCCCCATAGGGCTCAGGCACCCACCACTGACTCATGTTGAAAGCTAAGGGCTCCCCACCTGGCCTCCCAATGCTCCTAGCCCCTCCCAGAAGCCCTCGGGCCCACTGAGGGAAGGGACAGGGGCAGCCGAACCCC
This sequence comes from Neomonachus schauinslandi, assembly GCF_002201575.2. Classification (NCBI taxonomy): domain Eukaryota; kingdom Metazoa; phylum Chordata; class Mammalia; order Carnivora; family Phocidae; genus Neomonachus; species Neomonachus schauinslandi. The sequence continues at coordinate 139,517,852 of NC_058407.1, forward strand.
TCCAGAGGCCCCAGAGCCTCCTGTGGGGTGGAGGTGGCAGAGGCCTTGACAGGCGCGGCTCTGGAGGAAGGGCCTAGAGGCTGCACAAAGTGGGCTCTGTTCCTGACCCCCTCAAACTGCTGGGCACTTTTGCGGGTCTTGCTGCCAACTCAGGTGCCTTCTTCCTAGTGCCAGGCTGGCCAGGCTTGGCACCCAGAAGGAGGGTCTGTGTGAACCAGAACTCCAGGGAACACTACCTGGGGGAGGGGGGTAGAACCCCGGGGAGCACTACCTTGGGGGGAGTAGGACTCCGGAGAGCACTACCTGGGGGTGGGCAGAACCCCGGGGGGCACTACCTGGGGGGTAGGCAGAACCCCGGGGAGCACTACCTGGGGGGGCTGGCTGCAAGAAGAGCCAGTTGCTGCCTAGATGACGGGGGTGCCAGGACGTGCCCAAAGCACACACGAGGTGCATCTTCGGAGGGCAGGAGTATGGTTATAGCAGAGGCACCTGCACACACGTGCACGCACACAGATGCATCCTCGAGGACGCACGGCTGCCCAGCTGCCCCAACACGCAGGGCCTTGCACACAACCTGCACGGACGTACACTCATGCACACCTGCAAGGGGGGCCCTTTCCGGAGCCCTGCCCCCTCATCCTCCCTGGCCCAGTGCTGGCCCTGGGGAGACTCAACACAGGCCCTTTGTCCCTCAGGATGAGGGCTCCCCAGGAGGGGATTTGCGAGGCCATAATCCCCCCATGGGCTTGGCCCAGACCTCACTCTGCCAGGAGCTGGAACAATGCGGCCTTCTCCCAGCAGAGGTGAAGGGCTGGGTCAGGTCTCCCTGCTCGCTGGATGTGGGCTTTCGGGAGACCCCTGTGTGCTCTGAAGCCTGTGGCACAACAGACAAGAGGGCCTCGAATTCTCATTGATGCCACGCTCTAAGCTAAGCATTTTTCCCCACTTCTCCCCAGAGAAATGCAACACCTATTTTGGAAAATCAGGACACCCAACCACACATTTTGTCTAATCTTTTATGTAATTAAAATCCCACGGGGCACTTGGGTGGCTCAGTCGGTTGAGCGACTGCCTTCGGTTCAGGTCATGATCCTGGAGTCCCGGGATCGAGCCCCACATCGGGCTCCCTGCTCAGCGGGGAGCCTGCTTCTCCCTCTCCCACAGCTCCGCCCTCCGCTCGTGCTCGCTTGCTCAAATGAATAAATCTGTATTCAGCCCAAAGTCTCTAAAGGAGAACATTTTCTTGCTTCTTCCAGTCTCTGGTGGCTGTCTGCCGGCCTGGGCGCTTCTCAGCTCGTAGCTACACCCCTGCAGTCTTTCCTCCTCCCTCACCTGCGCCGCTCCCCGTGTCTGTGGCTTCTCTTTTCCTGTCTCTGTAAGGACAGCCGGTGTTGCATTTATGGCCCGTCCTATCCAGGAGCTCCTCGAGATCCCTACCTTAATTACATCTGCAAAGACCCTTAGTCCAAATAAGGCCCCATCAGAGGTTCTGAGAGGACATATCCTTTGGGGGGTGCCACAATTTAACCCACTACAGGGCATTACCCAGCCAGCCCGAGACTCGGCTGGGAGCCTCTCCTGAACCCCAGAGCTACCGTGTCCCACCTCCAAGTGTCCAGAACCCCACCTCCAGGCCCACTGAGGCCCCAGCCTCATCATCTCGTGCCTCTCTGCTTTGAGAAGCCTGCCGCATAGCTGGGGTCCAACACTCTTAGAGAAGGATTCCCTTTGTAAACGTCTCCTTGTTCCCTGGAGTTCGGAGGCACGTGTGTCCGGGCCCCCACCCTGACCCACACCCTACCCATCCTTCCATGTGCCTGTCCTAGAACCTGACTTTCCAAACAGACTTCTGAAACAATATTCAAACAAAACTACAGTTACTTCCAGGTAAGGGGATTTAGGACATTTTCCTCTTCCTCCCCTGTCCTTTTTTGTATTGCTCTGACTTTTATTTTTTGGTAAGACTGTACCACTTTTACAAACTGAGAAGCATTTTGTTTGGTTTTTTTAAGATTTTATTTGACAGAGAGCACAAGCAGGGGGAACAGAAGGCTGAGGGAGAGGGAGAAACAGGCTCCCCGCTGAACAGGGAGCCAGATGGGGACCCCATCCCAGGACCCCGGGATCATGACCTGAGCCGAAGGCAGACACCTAACTGACTGAGCCCCCCACACCTCTGAGAAGTGTTTTTTTTAACCTGTAAGTTTATAAAGGATATAAAAGTGGACACCCTCAGGGTCAAAACAGGGTGGGAGGTGGATCCCTCTTCCTTTGCTGGAGGAGTGTACTGGAGTCCTCCTCGTGGTTTAAACTCCTTTGAAAACATGAAGCCCATTTGACTAAAGCACTGCACCCATAGAAACATTAGCCGAAAAAATGATTAGGAACAGGTGCCGAGATTTATAAGATTACAGAAAGATGTCGTTTTTTTTTTAAGTAGGCTGCACGCCCAGTGCAGAGCTGAACGTGGGGCTCGAATTCACGATCCTGAGATCAAGACCTGAGCTGGGATCAAGATAAGTCGGATGCTTAACCAACGGAGCCACCCAGGCGCCCCAAAAATGTCATTTGTAATGACATTTGTCAACAACCTAAATGTCCAGTGTTCAGAAATTGGTTCAAAGTTGGGTTCTGGTGATCTTTAACAGTTTCTTCTTTATGCTCCTTTTGCGGACTTGTATTTTCTAAGGAGAATGCATTATTTTTAGAATCACCATCGTGAGGCTATTTTTACGATACAAACAAGTCTGGCTCTGCAACAGAACCACTTCGCCCATTATCTTAAACAGCTGTCCAGAGCAGCAATGTCTGTCAGGCTGGGAATAAGCCGCCCCGGGCAGGGTGTGTGCAAATTCTTCAAGCGACCACCTGCTTCTTGCATGCAAAGGAGACCAGCCTGCGCGGTGGGCAGACCTGTGGATGCGCGGCTCTGCACCTGGCCATAAGACTCCATAAGGGAGAGACCGCCTGGGTGTAGAGAAGGGATCCCGCAGACACAGAACGGGGCTAATGGCAATGGGGAGGCGGTGGGCGGGCCGGGGTCCTCATCCCATTCAAATAAGTATGGGGAAATAAACATTGTTTCAGGCCCCTTAACTCACCTGCATGTTCAGGTACCTGCTTATTTAGCAAACATCCATTGAGGAACCAAGCACCTGTGCCCTCCACTCCCCTCTAGAGGAGCCCCTGGGCAGCTTGGGCGGGGAGTCCGCAGCTCAGCAGTGCCCCCTTGTGTCAGAGGGGGCACACAGCAGAGAAAGGTGCTGAAAGACCTGAGATTTTACTGAAGAAAAATCCACCCCCGGAGATGAAGGGTATCAGATCAGGGAGGGACTGAGGGAACTTCCAGGCCCCGGCTTAGCCCTGGAGACGTGGGGCAGTGTCTTACAAGTCTCTTCTGAAATTCCCCCCAAGCGAGGGTTCCATGGTCAGGTCAGTTTGGGGAACGCTGGCTCATTTTGGACCTTGGGTTTGCTGCCCTCACCCGTAACTCTCCTGATTGTCCTTTTTCTCTTCTTTCCGGGAGTAGAAACGGGACTTCAATGCCTTATTTCTACCATTTTGCCATCTCTTATTTATTCTTCCTTGCATCCGTCCCCTCATCCGCCCTCGTCCTAGGCCACCGCTCTTACTGCTGCTTCTGATTCCTTCCAGGTTTCAGGACCCCTGGGATGACACCAGTTGCACCCGGGCAGTCCAGGATAATCTCCCCATGTCACGCCGCTGGCTCAGCCACGTCTGCAGAGTGTCTTTTGCCATACAGAGTGACATACTCAGTCTCTGGAGATCTGGACGCTGACAACCTTGGGCTCGGTTCTGTTCCCCACCGCAGGGACCTGCCTCAGGAAGGGCAGGCGGGAGGTCACCTTCGTAAGCCGTCCTGCCTGAGAATGACATCATGTTGCCCTCCCGCTTGACTGGCTGTTAGCGGGTCTAGAATTCAAAAACCGAAATGACCTTTTCTCAGATAATCTTGGAAGACCCTGCAGCACCACCTTCTAGCTCCTATTCCAGAATCTTGATAGCATTCTATTGTTGCGTTTGTCCGTGCAAGTGGCAGGCAGGAGGCTTGAATCTGCATCCACAGAGCCTCCATATGCTTGAGAAAATGTCACTTGTCCACACACCCAACCAACCGGATTCTTGTTTGGTTTTTAAATACACTTACTGGTTTTGTTTTCTGATTACAGCACAATAGGAAAGGGGTAGCAAAGGAAATCTGGAAAAGGCTAAAAGCGATGGTAATCGCCTAGATGGCCATCACCTGGGGGTGACAAGTGTTGATGCTCTGGTGTGTCCCTAGTCGCACCCGACTCTGCACACACTATGAGATACACGAAGCTCTGGACTGTGATTACAATCAGAACCCGTCAGAAATACTTCACTTTCTCCATAATTATTCTTGTTTACATAAGGGAAGTAATAAATCTTAGTGGCTACCTAAAATATCTGCTCTGGCTTCTACAACTTTTTGGAGAATAAGAAAAAGAAAGGAGAAGGAAAGATACATTGTTGGCACCACCCACAATATAAGTGAAAAATAATCACGAGTCTAATATGCTAACATTTACTCTATAAAAACTATGCTTAAAAAGTTTTGACTCCAGGGGCTCCTGGGTGGCTCAGTTGATTAAGTGTCCGACTCTTGGTCTCAGCTCAGGTCTTGATCTCAGGGTTGTGAGTTCAAGCCCCACATTGGGCTCCACACTGGTCGTGGAGCCTACGAAAGGAAGGAAGGAAGGAAAAGGAAAGGAAAAAAGAAAAAAAATCTTGACTCCAAAGTACAGATGTCCTCGAAGATGAAAGTTGTAGGTTTTACTGTCTCCATGAACTCATCACAAGGGAAGGCCCCTCTCGTGGCTGCTGGGAAAACATGCGATGGGACGTTGGTCACTCACGGTCTGGCGACTCCCCACCCAGCCTCCATCTTCCTCACCAGACAGGCCTGCCATGTCCCCACCATGCACGTCCTCCCCAGCAGTCAGAGCGACTCCAGCTGTCCACAGCATGGTGACACGCCCTGATCCAGCTCTGGAGGGACAAGCAATTCCACTGGCCACCGGCTCAGGCCCACTGGTCAGTGACTGGGTCCCAGCAGCAGCTGGTGCAGGGCACGTGAGCCCAGGCACACAGGGCCACTCTCTGTGGCAGGGTCGTGTCCTCCACGGAAGACAGCTGGGAGCGTGAACGCCGAAGGGGGCAGGGACGGGGGGTGGAGGGGTGATGAGCCCCGAGTGGCCCGCCTGAAGCTGCCAGTTCCCTTCCCAGGATGGCTGAGAGCACTTACCATCTCCGGCCTATCTCAGGAGAGCAAGGGTGGGGGACACCACGGGGTGAAGGAACCAGGGACCCAGCGCTGCACCATGATGATCCCCCGGGGCAGAGTGTCGATGGTCCCCTGGGACTCCCTTCCACCCTGGGCCCGGAAACGTCCAGCGTGGCCTGTGCCACAGGAGGGGGTGGCCAGACTTCCCGGAGCCCGTCACTGATCCCGGGTGGGGCTGTGGGGTGTCTCCACTGTGAAGGGCACAGGGCTGCGTGGTCATTGCTGGGCCAGCGCAGGCTCCGGGACCGCCCATGCAGGAAGGTACGGCCACGGCCAGTTAGTGACAAAGGGAGAGCCGGCCTGAAGGACCCTAATGGGTGTGATGAGCGGATGACAGAGTGGAGGGAGTGACGTCTCAGATGAGGCCTGGAGGAGAGCAGGGCTCAACCAGGAGAAGGGGGAACATTCTAGACCAAGGAAACGGCACCTGCAAGGACCCCAAGTCAGGCCAGAGCCGGTCACACAGGCGCCACGTAAGTGTGGGGGAGCCTCACGAGGGGTGAGGGGCGACAGGAGGTGGTAGGGTCCCTGCAGGGGTGGGGTGCCCAGCCTGGCCAGGAGCCCAGGAGCACCAGGAAGCTGCTGGCCCTGCTGCGTGTGGCGTGGGGGAGGGCAGGAAGGAAACAAACGGGGCGCCCGCACCTGACGCAGCGGTGGCCTCTGAGGGAGCTGGTGAGAGGGAGCAGACGGGGCCTCCTGCCTGGCGGGAAGGACTTTGATCTTGTTTGTGGCAGCCCACCAGCGTCTGACCACTCCCCCCGTTTGGGGAAGCAGAACGCCGTTCCAGCCTTCCTCCCAGGATCACGGGTGAGCAGGGAGGTTTGCTTCGCGGGTGCCGAGGTGCCGCTGTGGTTTCTCACGGGCTCCAGCGGGACTGTGCCTCAGTTGCCCACAGCGGGAACCTCTTCACTGGGGCTTCCTGGTATCACCTCCCAAATCAACTTCCTACACCCCAGTCCTGGTCCCAGGTCGGCCTCAGGGACGGAGGTCAGACAAGGAGTGTCTGGTGGGGGGCCCCAAGCACCGGGGGGTTCAGGACGTTTCCTCCCGGCACCCCCGTTCGTCTCCCCAGGGGCTACTAATGTCCTCCCATAAATTATCTTTCTGACTCAACTAACCGGAGGGGGTCCTGTGGCTTGCCCCCCAAACCTGAATAGTGCGGACCGCTGGAGCAAGATTTAGGAGTTAGGGAGTGCTGCTGGGGTGACCGGGTGTCCAGGGAGCCCCCCGGGGCCGCAGAAGGCTCCGCAAGGCACAGACTCCAACATGCAAACGTGTTTATTAGCAAAGGAACCCAGGGAGCGGGGCCTGGTTAGCAGACGGCCCGCTCTCCCAGGCTCTGCAGGGCTCAGGCCAGCTGCAGGAGGGAGGCAGGCCAGAGCAGAGGGAGGAGGAGCAGGGGCCGGCAGGGGGCTGGCCTGGGAACGCCGGGGCTGCGGGCCAACAGCATCCGGATCCAGTTGAAGTGCCTACTGACGTTGGTGTAGACACCAGGCCGGTTGGGCCTCCCGCAGCCTG
>NC_058407.1:139534695-139538945 GCF_002201575.2 Neomonachus schauinslandi
GCCAGGACCCCAGGGTCGCCCACAAGCAGGACCGTGTGGGCGCACGGTGGGGTTGGGGGACCCCGGCCGAGTCGAAGCTCCAAGCCGGCGGCGCCCTGAGGTCCGACGTTCGACGTTCCCCGACGGCAGGACCCCCCCTCCCCCCGCACCCGGAGAGGTCCAGCCCGGGGCGGGGCGGGGCGGGGGGGAAGGTGTGGGCCGGCGTGGCGGGCGCTCCCTCTCCCCCAGGGGGCGCCCCGCCCGGGCCCCGAGCGGGCGGAAGCAGAGGGGGCGCCACGCGGCGGGAGACGAGGCCATGGGCGCGCGCGTCGGGGCGCTGCTGCTGGCGCAGCTGTTGGTGCGAGCGGAGCTCGGGAGGCAGGGTGAGCTCAGCCGGGGGCCGCGGGCCGGCGTCGGACTGCTGGGGGGGTGGGGCGGCTGGGGCGCGCGCAGACCGGGCGGAGCTCACCCTCCCGCCCGCCCCCCCCCAGAGTTTCAGGATCAGGACCAGCTGTTTGCAGGTAAGGCGCCCAGGACGCGCGCTCTCCGGCGCGGGGCCCCTGAGCCGCAGCGCAGAGGGCGCCTCATCTTCTCCTCTCCTCCGCGCAGGTTTCGAGAACTCGTCATTGCTCACGTGTAACTGCCGGGCCCCTGGGGGGGAGGGCGGGCGCCCGCGGACCACGTGGGGAGGGTCCCGGGGTCCCCTGGTCCCCCTGCGGCGCGACCCCCGACGCGCGCCCTTCCCCGTCCCCGAAGGGGAGCCCCTTCCCTTCGCGCAGGAGGGCGGGGTCCTGCCGCTCAGCCGCGTGTCCGTCTGTCCGTCCCAGGGCCCTGTGGCCAACGAACCGTTTCGACGCGCGTGGTGGGCGGAAAGGACTCGGAGCTGGGGCGCTGGCCGTGGCAGGGCAGCCTGCGCTTATGGGGCTCCCACCACTGCGGAGCGAGCCTGCTGAACCGCCGCTGGGTGCTCACGGCCGCGCACTGCTTCGAAAAGTGAGTCTGGGGGCCGGCGGCCCACTGATTGGCCCGCTGGGTCTTGTGCGCCCTCCGGGTTCGGATTCTCCTGAGCTCCAGGCCCCGCTGCAGCCACGTGAGGAAAACCTCGTTCCCCTTCTTCTAGAACGTTCTTCAGAACATTCGCACGCACTTTTGTGTCGTGTTCTTTTCTGTCTTCTTTTCTCCCCAGATGGCAGCACCAGGCGTCCCCTTCCTCATCCCACGTCCGGGTGGAGGCGTACCAGGGGGTGGAAGGAGGTGGGGAAGTGCTGGGCACAGAGCCTGGCCTGTGGCGAAGGTGGTGGTGGAGTTTTCCACCTGCTCTGGTCCTGTGCATCTGTTCATTGTTTTTTTAGGACGGCTGTGGGAGGTGACAGGCTGGCTGAGTGACTGGCCAGATCAGGCCCCAGGGGGAGGCACCCTGCTGCCCCCAGTCCCCAAGACATCAGGTGTGTTCCAGCCGGGCCTCCTCTAAAGACCCCTGCCTGCTCTATCGTCCCTGCCAGGCACAGTGATCCCTTCGAGTGGTCGGTCCAGTTCGGGGAGCTGTCTGCCTCGCCGTCTCTCTGGAATCTGCAGGCCTACTACAACCGGTACAGTGTGGAGGAGATCATTTTGAGCCCCATGTACCTGGGGGCTTCATCCTATGACATCGCCCTGCTGAAGCTGTCCTCCTCTGTCACCTATAATAAGTACATCCAGCCCATCTGTGTTCTGACCTCCTCTTCCGAGTTCCAGAACCGGACCGACTGCTGGGTGACCGGCTGGGGGGACATCCAAGAAGATCAGGGTGAGGCTGGGGGCAGGGGGGCGGGGCGGGGGGGCCTCACGCTCCACCATCTGTTGCATCCGCACCTGGGTCTGTGCGCAGCTGGGGCCGCTCAGCACTGTCTCCTCACCTGCTGTCCGCTCCTGCTCCCCCTGGAAGGGACAGACTTCTGTCCTCACAGCTGCTTGCCTCTCCCTTCCAGAGACTGTGAGCCAGGAGCCCCAGTGAGAGGGAGCCCAGCTGGGCCCGGGCCTGCACCCCCCCAGACTGCAGTGGTGCTGGGGTTGTGGGAGGGCCTCAGAAGGCCTTGGGCCAAGCCTTCTTTCCACCTCAGCACGGGTGCTCACCCAGCCCCCAGCCATCCCGACCCTGGCTCTCCCACACCTTCTCCATCTACCTGCCTTGCTTCCTGCCTGGAGCACTAAGCCCATTACTCTGTCCTGGCAATTTCAAGCCATCCATAATCCTTGGCTCCCCACCCCGCTGTCTGGGGGTCCTTGGGTCAGCATGAAGTGCCACCTACATATCTCTCGTCGTGAATTCCCCGAAACTGCTGGGCACAGCCTCCCCAGAGGTGCCCTGGGCCTGGACTGCCCCACACACTGCTCCCTGGCCCGGCCCACTCCTGCAGCACCCCTTCCCACAGCAGCAACAGCAGAGAAAGCTCCCGGCGTGCGTGCTCTGTGCCTGGCTCTGTTCTGGGCTCTCGAGACTGAGGAATGAGCAGGGTGAGGTCTGTCTTCCTTCTGGACCTCACCTCTGAATGAGGCTGGGAACATTTTTATACCGGCTTTATAGATGAGGAAAATAAGAGAGGCGGGGAAATTGCCCGAAGGCCCCTGAAAGAGTCAGTGGAGAGGCCAGGGCTCACTGGCCGAGAGGGTAATGTGTCCTTAAGGTCACACATCTGGAATTGGCGGGGGGAGGGGGGGTAGAGAAATCAACACTAGCCCTGCCTTCCTCTAGATTTGGGGTCCTTTCCATTTCCTGCAAGGAGCTGGATAAAGTGTCCCTACCACACAACTCTCCTGGCCCAAAGGGCCCAATGGGTGTGAGCCAAGGGGCCCAGTCAGCAGACTCCCTGACCCCGGGCCAACAGGTAGTCCCGTCCAGCCGCAAGCTCCCCCTCATTCTGGCAGGTAGGAGGTGACGTCTGGACCCCACCGTCGTGCGGGTGTAAAGCTTAGCTCGGCCACGTGCTGGCTCGGAGACCTGGGGCAAGGCATCTCGCGGCGCTGTGCCTCGGCCGCCTCGTGGGTAGCTGGGGGTCATGATCGCTCCCACCTGCTAGGGCGGCTCGGAGGTTTGAAGCGGTTCATGCGGGAGGGTGGCAGGGTGCGGGGCTGACAGGAGGCTCTACCCTCACGGCGGCTCTGGGTGTTAGCCTTGTGGCCGGCCCCTGGCTCAGCTGTGGCTCGGCCTGAGGAATTGAAGGGATTTGGGTTCACAGCAGGCTCGGGCACTTCCCTGGTGCTCTGCGGGGCCCCGGGGGGAGGGACGGGAAGGACAGTCCTCCCCTGAATCTTTCCTTACCTGAAAGAGGGTCGTGGTGGCACTGTGTCCTCCGAGGGCCCCGGAGCCCTGAGAGCTCATCCTGCCGCTCTGGAAGCCCCTGGCTGGGTGAGGAAAGGAAAGCCGTGGGCTGCCCCAGCTGCTCAGGCCACTGAGCCTCCCGCGGCTCAGCTGTGCGGGCCCCGCCCCCTGGGCGTGTGCTGGGGCTGCTGGCTGGCTCAGGAGGACTGCCCTCTGCCTGCTGGGGTGGGGGGGGCGGGGAACGCCAGATCTCAGGAATGGGCTCTGGCAGCCTGCCATCACCCACAGTGTGCTGGGTGCTGGCCCCAGGGACCCTCTCCCCCAGCCTGTGGCCTGTTCCTCCCGGCCAGATGACAGAGGAGAGGCTCAGGGGGCCATCTTTCTCTGCCCCCCACTGCAGTGCTGCCATCCCCCTACATCCTCCAGGAAGTGCAGGTCGGCATCATAAACAGTGCCATCTGTAACTACCTCTACACACAGCCTGCTTTCCGCCTTGACATCTGGGGAGACATGATTTGTGCCGGCCATGTCCAAGGTGGCAAGGACGCCTGCTTTGTGAGTGTCCCTCCCCAGCCCAACCAGGGGCTTCTGGGGCCTGGCAGCTCCCCACCCCAGCCCCAGGCCTGAGAGTCACCTGTATCCCTGTACCTCATTTGGTCCTTGTGTCCACCCCAGAGGGTAGACACTATTGCCCCACTTTGCAGATGCAGAAACTGAGGCTTGTTCACTTCCGGGGTGGGGGGTGGGATTTGCACCCAGTCTGCCCAGCTCCACAGCACCCCCTGCTGTCCCCGCCTCTCCACTGGCCCCTCGGGCCCCGCCCCAGGCCTGGCTCACCCGCGCTGCTCCCCAGGGTGACTCAGGTGGACCCCTGGCCTGTGAAAAGAAAGGGCTGTGGATTCAGGTTGGAATCGTGAGCTGGGGATCAGGCTGCGGGAGGCCCAACCGGCCTGGTGTCTACACCAACGTCAGT